>NW_006922551.1:82106-85924 GCF_000298275.1 Orycteropus afer afer
TGGTTTCAGCAGTATATTGACAGAGAACTTCCAGAAATGCAAGCTGGATTCAGAAGGGGATGTGGAACAGAGGATATCATTGCTGATTTCAGATGGATCTTAGCTGAAATCAGAGAATACCAGAAGGATGTTTACTTGTGTTTTATTGACTGTGCAAAAGCATTTGATTGTGTAGATCATAAAAAATTGTAGATAACGTTGAGAAGAATGAGAATTCCAGAACACTTGTTTGTACTCATGAGGAAACTGTACATAGACCAGGAGGCTGTTGTTCAACAGAAAAAGGAGATACTGCATGGTTTATAATCAAGAAGGTAGTGTGTCAAGACTGTATCCTTTCACCATATTTATTCAGGTTGTATGCTTAGCAAATAATCTGAGAAGCTGGATTATATGAAGAAGAATGTGGCATCAGGATTGGAGTAAAACTCATTAACAACCTGTGATACACAGATGACACACCTTTGCTTGCTGAAAGTGAGGATGACTTGAAGCAGTCACTGATGAAGATTAAAGACTACAGTCTGCAGTAAGGATTACACCTCAATATAAGGCAAACACAAATCCTCACAACTGGTCCAATAAACAGTTTCATGATGGATGGAGAAAAGATTGAAACTTTCAAGGATTTCATATTACTTGGCTCTACAATCAACATCAATGGAAGCAGCAGTCAAGATACCAGATGACGTAGTGCACTGGGCAAATCTGCTACAAAGGACCTCTTTTAAGTGCTGAAGAGCAAAGATATCTTCTTGAAGACTGAGGTGTGCCTAACCCAAGCCATGGTATTTTTAATTGCCTCTTATGCATGTGACAGGTGGACAATGAATAAGGAACACCAAAGTAGAGTTGATGTTTTTAAGTTGTGGTATTGGAGAAGAATGCTAAGAATACCATGGTCTGCTAAAAGGACTAACAAATCTGTCTTGGAAGAAGTACAGCCAGTATGCTCCTTGGAAGTGAGAATGGCCAGATGTCGTCTCACTTACTTGATTCTGTCATCAGGAGGAAACATTTGCTGGAAAAGGATGTCATGCTTGATAAAGTGTAGGGTCAATAAAGAAGAAGAAGATCCTCAACGAGGTGGATAGACACAGTCTCTGCAATGATGGGCTAAGGTATAGCAAGGATCATGAGGCTGGCACAGGACCGGGCAGTGTTTCATTCTGGTGTGCATGGGGGCCTTATGAGTCAGAGATGACTTGATGTTACCTAACAACAAATACTCTGAGAAGTCAGTTCTTCCTTAGTCATATTTTGAATGCCTTCTGACCTGATGGCTCATTTTCTGGTAATATTCATAAAGTTTTCCAGTAATATATCAGACCATGTTTCAGACCAGGTTTTCACTTGCCAATTCTTTGAGAATTGTCCTCTTCCTTCTTCTAAGTCTGTCTAGTCTGGAAGCTCTACTCAAACCTCTCAACCACGTGTAACCCTGCTGGCATTTTGCAACACCAGAGACATAGCCTCCAGCCTCACAGCAACACACAAGCCACCACAGGACAACAAACTGACAGACAAGTTCGTCTCCCCTAGTTGTTCCTAAATTCTCTGCTCACTTACCCACACGTTCATCTCCCTTAGTTGTTCCAAAACGCTCTGCTCACTTACCCACCTGTTTGGGGCCAGGCTTTGAATAAAGCCACTCCAGAAGCTCCAACCTGTGAGCCCACCTACCTGTCTGGGGCCGGACCTTGGAATACTTTGTAGAAAGAAAACAAATCCTAAGTGTCAAGCACACTCACAGGAAAATTAAAGAAATATTTAAAATGAAGTTTAAAAATCCATTTCATAACAATGGCATACAATGAAGTACTCATTACCATTTCTACTTTTCTATAAATGAAAGAAACACTTTGTCTCTTGTTCTTCCCAAAATATTAACAAAATAATGTTAAATTAATAAACTCTTTGTGTGTATGGGAAGGGTGAAGGAATTCCTTTTAGAGACAAAACTGAATATATAGCCGATATCCTTAATATACATGAGGAGATTGTTATCAAAAGACTGTTTATCTTCTGAACAAAATCTCAGAGACCCTTGTACAGACTTTCAAGTGTAAATTAGGATTTGATCAAAAACAGAGTTGAGACACAGAGTTGGGGATTCAAACCCACCAGCCACTCCTCAGAAGGAAGATGGGGCAATCTACTTCCATAGTGATACTGCCTTGGAAACCCAAGGAGAGGTCTCTATGAGTCGGGTCCGACTTGACGGTACATAACAACAACAACAACAACAATATTTGTTCATTCCTTAACTTGGCAGAGACTGAGTTATCTTATTTTTACTAAATTATCTAAATGTTAAAAGTACCACAGAGTTTTTATAGTAGTACTATTTATTCTTTCTTATGAAAGTGTAGAGGAATCTCATATGCATTGTTTTATGGAGATAATTGAGGATAACATATGGGATGTGAGCTATACCAGGCACTTGTCCTACTATCCTTCGTGACCAATCCATGAGGTCTTTGTCCCCTTTTAACAAACAATAAAAACCCTTTTAAGCTTTCAGAAGTAATTTAAAGTCCTCCACAGGCTTAAATTGACTAGGAAAAAATATGATTAAATATTTCCTTCCTTATCGGGCTCCTCCTGAAGAATGATGTGATGTGCTGTATTTGCTGAAAGTTTATATATACTTTAGAAGAGTTGTTGTTTTCTTGTCATGTGCCATCGAGTTGGACCTGACTCATAGTGACCCCTCCTTGGGTTTCCGAGGCAGTATCACTATGGAAGTACATTGTCCCATCTTCCTTCCGAGGAGTGGCTGGTGGGTTTGAACCACCAGCCTTCTGGTTAGCAGTCAAGTGTCTTAGCCACTATGCTACCAGAGCTCCTTTAGAAGAGTAAGCAGAAGCAGTTCCAATATGTGTGTTGTGCACAGTGGAAAAAAAAAAAAAAGAGTTTATAATTTTAGCAATGTAGTATTTTACGTTGTAAGGACTTTCCAGAATTAAATCTTCGAAAGGAAAATGTTCAGTGTGATTCTTGTTGGATCCATTCATTTTATGGATGTGGATAAAAAGGAGCAGAAGAATTAAGCACCTTGTCCAAAATTATAAATTTAGTATATTAGAAAGAAAATAAAAGAAATTCAAATGTAGATCTCACTGACCCTAGAATGTAAGCTCTTAAACTCTACTTTGATTTGTTTTACTTATTGTAATGATTAAGGTTTTGTATTCACTTAGCTGAGCCATGATTTTGAATGTCAGGGTAGCTGGATATAGTTATTCCCCATGAGGAGACTGTAATCACCTCCATTCTGGAATTTGCTGTGAGTGATAAATAGCTGGCTTGAGGTGTGGCCTTCTTCCAGTATATAAGGGGAGGTTTTGAGAAAAGTCTCTAGCTTTTGGCACATCTGGACCCTGCATTTGGCTAAGTCTTGGCTTACCATGTTATTGCCTGACAACTTTGAGATTGTTCCGGGACTTGAACAAGTGGTCTGCCATGTTCCCCACCTATCTTAGGACTGTGCTATTTTACCTACTGACCTTTCATTCATCAGCCTCAGCAGCCAGCAACTATGTGAGTCAGAAAATTCCTCCAGTTTTAGTGGGCCTGGAATAGGAGGCAGAGTTGAAGCACAAGATTGTGGAGCCTTCACCCAACACCTAGAGCTAGCACTGTGAACTCAGACTTCTAGCGCCGTAAACTGTTAGGGAATAAATTCTTCTTAGTTAAAGCCATCCACTTGTAGTACGTACATTATAGCAGCACTAGAGAACCAAGACAGAATGTGGTACCAAAAGAGTGTTTCCCTAACAGATACCTAAAATGTGGAAGCAAGAGTTCAGCATGTC
>NW_006922551.1:86404-87640 GCF_000298275.1 Orycteropus afer afer
TCTCTTGAAATCCTAATTACTGTAAGAATTGCTAAATAGTCTGTTCTGAACCTGTTGTTGTTAGGTGCCACTAAGTTGGCTCTCACTCATAGCGACCCTGAATATAACAGAATGACACATTGTCTGGTCCTGTGTCATCTTCACAATCCTTACTATGCTTGCACATCATTATGGCTACTGTGTCAGTCCATCTCGTTGAAGAACTCCCCCTTTTATTCTAACCCTCCACTATACCAAGTATGATATCCTTCTCCTGTTATTAGTCCCTTTGACCACATCACCAAAGAGGTGAGACAAAGTCTGGCCATTTTCATTTCTAAGAAGCATTCCACCTGCACTTCTTCCAGGATAGATTTGTTCATTCTTCTGGCAGTCCATGGTATTTTCAGTACCCTTTGCCAACACCACAATTAAAAGATATCAATTCTTCTACAGTCTTCCTTATTCATTGTCCAGCTTTCACATGCATGTGAGGCAATTGAAAAATACCATGACATGGGTTGGCACACCTTAGGCTTCAAAGTGACATCTTTGCTCTTCAACACTTGAAAGAAGACTTTTGCAGCATATTTGCTCTGTGCAATATGATGTCTGATTTATTGACTGCTGTTTCCATAAGTATTGATTGTGGATCCAAATAAAATGAAATCCTTGACAACTTCAGTCTGTTGTCCTAAACCTAAACTCCTTTTATTGTAATACTCGGTGGAATCTTTATTAATTCACATTATATTTTCCCCCTTTGACTATACATCATTTCTTAACTTCAGTCCATAATTCCATTACCTTAATTTTTAACAGAATGTTATGCTACCTATTCAATCTTGTTTTATTTTCCTCCCTTTTACAACTCTACATTCCATCCAGGACAATATTCTAAGTGTTTTTCCCCTAATAAACATATTTTTTCTCCATATATTTGCTCTTATGGTTTAGTCACCTGAATTCATCCTTAAATTCTTTTCCTCAAACAAAGTTTATTCATCTCCCAATTGCTAGGTCATATTACACTTCACCTTGTATTCTCCAATAACTCTTACATGCTCATTTACTAACGTTTCAGTGAATGCTTGTCATGTGTATATGTTCTATGTAATTTAGCCCAAAAAAAAAAAAAAAAGAAAAAAGTGCTATAGAAATGATAGTAATAAGGAGCAGAAAAATAAAGGTTCAATACTGGATGAATCAGAGTCATGTAACGTTGGGTCCTTCCTTAGCCCTTATAAGTTTTGGTAG
>NW_006922551.1:103696-105005 GCF_000298275.1 Orycteropus afer afer
GCCTGACTCTAAGCCATTCTCACAATTGTTGCCATATTTGAGACCATTTTTGTAGCAACTATGTCAGTCCATCTCCTTAAGAGTTTGCCTCTTCTTCACTGGCCCTCTACTTTAACAAGCCTGATGCCCTTCTCTAGGGACTGGTCTCTCCTGATAACTTGTCCAAAGGATGTGAAACAAAGTGTCATCATCCTTGCTTTGATGGAGTATTCTGGCTGTACCTTGTCCAGGATAGATCAATGCTACTCAGTTTATTCTATATGCCACAGATATTTAGTTTGCTCTGCATCTATTGACCATTGAATAAACTTGAATACATTTAACTACTTGATTGTCCTGCACATGTTTTCTTTTTCAGGTTTCACCATCATGCCCGTGTTCAATGGCACCTACTACCAGCCATCCTTCTTTCTTCTTTCAGGCATCCCAGGGATGGAGGATGCTCATATCTTGGTCTCCATCCCATTGAGCATCATGTTCGTAATTGCCATCCTGGGAAACAGCATCATCATTCATATAATACACAAGAACCTCAGCCTCCATGAGCCTCAATATATATTCTTGTCTATGTTGGCAGTCCCTGACACAGGCATGTCATCATCCACACTGCCCACTGTACTTAATGTGTTTCTTTTTAACCACAGACAGATTGATATCCATGGCTGTCTGGCCCAGATGTTCTTCATCCACACCTTCTCTTCAGTGGAGTCAACAATCCTGCTGGCCATGACCTTTGACCAATTTGTGGAGATATGCAACCCACTATGCTACACTGTGATCCTTACTCACTCCCACATTGCTCAGATGGGGTTGGCTGCTGTGGCACAGGGAGTGGCCCTGATGGTGCCCTTGCCTATCCTGCTCAAACGGCTTCCCTTCTGTAAAAACGTCATCCTATCACATTCATTCTGTTTCCACCCTGATGTGATGAAGCTGGCTTGTGATCTATTCATGTCAACATCATCTGTGGACTGGCCTTGGTTCTCTGCTCCTTTGATGTTGACTCTGTCTTTATTATTCTATCTTATACTCTAATCTTAAAGACAGTTCTGGGCTTTGCATCCAGAGAAGGAAGGCTTAAGGCACCTAACACTTGTGTTTCCCCATATCCTCACAGTCCTCCTTTTCTATGTTCCACTTATTGCTCTAGCTTTGATCCACAGGATAGGCAGTTACCACTCCCCTCTTCCCCATGTCACCATGACCAACATTTTTCTTTTGCTTACACCTGTCCTCAACCCACTGGTGTACAGTGTGAAAACAAAGAAGATTAGAAATGTGCTGTGTAGACTGTTTGGACTTAAGATGG
>NW_006922551.1:105105-106121 GCF_000298275.1 Orycteropus afer afer
TCTCTGCATGATTTTGCTACAACCTTCTTGAGATGTGAAATTACCTTCTAGTTTTAAATATTAAAATATGAGAGTTATAAAAATTTTTGCAACTTTACTCAGTGCTTATCATTCTTAGGGGATGTACCATTTACCTCATGGTTGCCCAACTTAATCCAAATAGTGCTTTAAATATTTCCTATGACAATTTTTTTAGGAACAGCTATGGCTCAAATCTGATTAAATCCAAGTATTTATACTGTTATCCAGATATTTGAAATTGATGGAGAGTTTGAGATACTAATGGATGAATACTCCACATGAGAAAAAAAATTACTTTTCTCATTTTTATTTAAATTTGTTTTGCAATATTTACTCTGTGACTATCCAAATATAAGTAACAATAAATAAATAAGTGAAACATTAAAGCAGAAATACAATAAAGCAGTGTGCCTAAAATTTACCCTTCTGTGCAATGCATATTTCACTTGTTGAGATTGTATTCAATTAGATTTCACAGTTAGTTGAAGATAAGCATGTATTGATTAAACTAAAAGCATGACTCTCTAACTCATCTTCTATGACATCTAAGGAAAACAGTGAGATAGACTCTCTGTCCCTCAGTTTTTTCATCAGTGAAATGGAGTTAATAGTATTTGTTTTCTAAGGTTGGTATAAGAAGGAATATGATAATTTGTGTGACATGTTTGTAATGGTGTCTGTCACATGGTAAAATGCTCAATGAATGTCATTCATTTTTATTATAAGCCAAAACTCTGAAAGAAGACAAAAGCCAAGCCAGAATTCAAAGATGAACTCAGAAGAGTAAATGTTTGTGTTATTCAGATGATGATATCAGAGGTAACCAGATAATTATATAGTTGTTTTCTGAATAAAATGTGTATTTAGAATTTCCTCACTATATATTTTTTTCTGTATTGTGTGTATTTTCAAATCTATAAGAGTGTTTAGACTAGATTTGTCCATATTGTAATTGTGCGTATTATATTTATGTGCCCAATATTACCATTGCACAT
>NW_006922551.1:110356-112729 GCF_000298275.1 Orycteropus afer afer
TAACTACCAAACAGTTTTATTCAAAATTACACTTCTTATTATTTATTTACATATCCCACCACCCTTTCAGTCCTTGGTTAATTTATGTGCTTCTTGAGGGGAAGATTTGGATATTTTTCATTTTTGAATTCATGGTGACTAGCATAGTACTTGGCATATAGTAGATTCTGAATAACATTTTTTTAAAATTGGTTGCTCCCTCTGATGCAGAGAAAGTCTCATTCTCCAGCAATGACACGTTGCACCCAAAACCGCTTCCGTAGGGCACCCTGGATTTGTCGGGATTTCAGACTATAGACCAGAGGGTTAAGGAGAGGTGTCATGAGGAGGTAGGTGTTGCTCATGGTCGTATATAGAATTGGGGAAGTGTCTTGGCTGTAACGATGCAACACTGCCAGGCTGATGAGGGGCAGATAAAACACAAACACTGTACACAGATGACAGGCACAGGTCTGCAATGATCTCCAGTTTCTGTCCCGGGTCCCCAGCTTCATAATAGTGCCCAAGATCTTCATGTAAGACACTAAGATGAAGACAGCATCCAAGGCAAATGTGCAGAGCACAAAAACCAATCCATAGACACTGCTGAAAGTGACATCCCCACAGGCCAGGTTCAGCATATCTGGGTAATAGCAGTATGAGTGTGAGAGGACATTGGCCCCACAAAAAGGAAAGGTCTTGAGGAAAAAAGGCAGAGGGGCCAGAAGAGTGGCACCTCGTATAAGAGCAGCTCCACTAAGGCAGACAACAGTACAGTGGGTCAGGATCCTGGTGTAGTTTAGTGGAGCACAAATAGCTACCAAACGGTCAAAAGCCATGGCCACCAATACACCTGATTCTACTGAGGAGAGGGTGTGGATGAAGAACATTTGAGTCAAGCAAGCATTCAGACCAATGTGGTGGACATCAAACCAGAAGATAGCCATGACACTAGGCATTGTAGTCAAGGAAAGGCCTAGGTCAGTAAGAGCGAGCATAGCCAAAAAATAAAACTGGGGTTCGTGAAGAGTTTTTTCTACCCTAACTAGAATGAAGAGAAGAGCATTGCCTGCAATGGCCACCAGGTATAGGAGACAGAAGGGAATTGAGACCCATATATGTGCAGTCACCAATCCAGGGATTCTAATGAAGGAGAATGTGGGCCAATCAGAGGCAGTGTAATTAAAAGCTGGCATGGTGGTCCACAGGTTGGACACTTGCAAACCTAAAAAAGAGAATTGTATGTTAGGAGAGATGAATAATCAAATTAGAAGTAAAAATATTATTCCCCACTTGGAGTTATACAGTTCAGATATGGAGCAGTAATAATTTAGCTTATACTTTTATACTTTTTACAATTCTTTCTCTTGACATATGCATGGCAATTTCAGTAGAAGAAATTATATTTAACATTATTCTTGACTAGGAGTACTGGTGCTGTAGTGCCTAAGGCATATGACTGCTAACCAGAAGGCTGGGGTTCAAACCCACCAGCCACTCCTTGGAAGGAAGAGTGGGCAATCTACTTCTATAGAGATACTGCCTTGGAAACCCAAGGAGGGGTCACTATGAGTTGGAATTGACTCAATGGCTGTGAGTTTTGTGAGAGAAAAATGAAAATCAAAACTACAATAAGATACCATTAGAACATATAAAATACTAAAGATAGAAAATATTGTGTGTTGGTGAGGATATGGAACAACTGGGATTCTTGTACATTGCTGATGGAGTGCAAAATGGTATAGCCTCATTACATGGCTTTATAAAGTATTTTAAAAAAATCATTGAATTATATGCTAAAGACTGATGAATTTTGTTGTATGTATATTGTGCTTTAGTAGCATAGTGCCTAAGGCACCTGTGTGCTAACCAGAAGGCTGGCAGTTCAAACCCACCAGCCACTCCTCTGAAGGAAGGTTGGGCAATCTACTTCTGTAGTGAGAGGGGTCATTATGAATCAGGTGCGACTCAATGGCACATAACAACAACCACATATTGTGCCACTATAAAGCTGACCAAAATAAACATTTCTTTGTCTGGGAATTGGTTTCTTATAATACTAAATCAAAATATATCTTTTGGGATATCTTCCATAATTTCTTCCTTTTAACTCATTCATAAAGCAAATGTCATTCTAGTTTCTTAAATAACTTGATTCTCACTTACAAAAATTCATTTCTTCTGGAATGAGTCTCAAGCTATTGTATTTTACAATTTGCTCATTTACTTCCCATAAAAATAGTCTATGTACCACACTGAAACAATAAGTAATTAAAATAACTCCATGGCCTCCAAGGAAGGAGCCCTGGAGGTAGAGTTAATTATTTAGCTGCTAACAGAGAGGTTGGTGGTTCAAACCCACCAGCTGTTCCATGGGGGAAAGAGCTGGCAATC
>NW_006922551.1:113454-114702 GCF_000298275.1 Orycteropus afer afer
ACTCACCAGAAGAGCTGTGGAAGAAAGGCCTGGAGTTTGGTTTGTTTGACTGGATTATAGTTATGATGAGAACAAGATCTGCAGCCAGACTACCCTGGTTGAAATTTTGGCCCCATCCTTTGATAGTGGTTTGACTTTGGATGAGCAATTTAATTTCTCTGTGCCTATTTTCCAATTTGTGAAATAGGAATATTAGTTTCTAACCTTCCTAGGGTTCTAAGAGAAATAACCAAGGATGGTGTCTCACTATAGTAAACATTGTTTAAGAAGAGGCTAGTATTAATAAATCTCATCCACTCTTAATCATTGTTGCTTTAAAACAAAGCCATATACATACATTTTTAAATCTTAAATCTCTACCTCAAGAATTTCTCCATCAACCCACTGTCCTTATATTTTCCATAGTGACCTTCTAAAATATCTATATGACTCCATCATAATCTTTCCAATATTTCCCCATCACCTACAAAATAGTTAAATCCTGGTGCTCCTTTTTTATGGGACATAGACTCTCATGACCTGAATCCTGCATGTTACCCTTACTTCATCACTGATACTAAATCCTCTTCTGTTGTATGTACTGTTGTGGTGATTCCAAATCTGCATAAAGTTCTATCATTATACCTTATCACTGTATGTATAGAGTCCTTGTTCCATACCAAGCTCATTGACTGGATCACTTGATCTCTCTATTACATACTGAGTGAGTTTCTATTAACTCTCCAAAATTGACCCAAAATTTTACCTCTTTTAATACCTTGGTATTCCTTGGTCTTTTAAAGTAGAATTAATGGCATTTTCTCCTCTAAATTATTTGATATCTTTTAAAGCTTCTATTATTGCACCACCATAAAGTTTTAAATTTTTAATTATATTTCTGCTATCCTGACTAATCTGCAAATACTTGTGATCACAGGCCTCTTTATTTTTCTAAATAAGAATTACTCTTTTTCTGAAATATCTTAGATGTCATAATTAATGATTTTTGTATAAAGGAATGATTGACTAAATTAAATAAAATTGGAATGAGTTACTTAATTTCACTAAACCCTAGTTTTCTTTTTAATAAAGTTGTAGTACTAATACTACATTTCAATGTTGCAATAAAAATTAATTCTATGATAAAAGAGATAACAGAGTAAAAGCACATAGAAAACTGCTTAAAAGTTCATCAATCAATACTTGTTCCAAGGTTTTCAAGTAAATTGTAAATTTATACAAATAAAATTCATATTAAATACCAGAAAG
>NW_006922551.1:115814-119333 GCF_000298275.1 Orycteropus afer afer
AAAAGTTCTATTTCCTCTGCTTCTCTTTTCAGGTTACATTCTATTATGTTGGTATGTTTATATAATACCATATTGTATCAATGATGCATTTTTTAATAAGAACCTGGTTTGTGTCAGGCACCATTCTAAGTACAGAAGAGAAAACATGAGTGAGAAATAAAACAGTATTATTCAAGGACACTGAATTACGATTTAAATATCAGCTCTGACATTTCATTCTTACGTGGCTCAGAGAATAACTTAACCTTTCTGAGAAACAGCATTCCCTGTCAAAATTTGAATAATCATATGTATCGTAATGGAATTTTAGAAAGATTAAATATAAGATGAAAAACAGCAGGAAAAAATGAAAAGCAAAACTTTCAAAATTCATTGAAAACAAATACATTGAGGTCAAATTAAGGATATATACTAAATATAACTCATTGCCATCTAGTCAATTCTGACTCATAGTGACCTTCAATGGATTTCTGCGGTTGTAAATCTTTACAGAAGTAGATTGCCCTTTCTTCCTTCCACTAACCAGCTGGTGGGTTTGAACTGCTGACCTAAGTAGCAGCCAAACAAATGCCTTATCCATTACACCACGAGAAATCCTTATAGCAAATGTAGGGAGAGGGAATACAGGGCAAAACCTCACTTATAAATTAGAATTTAAAGGCAATTCTGAGGAAACATGAGTTGCATAAAAGCAAATCATTTTCCTATGTAAAGAAATAACATCTGCAAATTTATGGTAACCTTAAAGAGAACTTGTGTTGAGAGATATTACAGCCAGCCACCTAGTATTATGACAAGGCTGACGTTGCATGCCGAGGAGTCTCCAAATACTAGCAAAACAGTTCTTCACCCAGGGCAATTGTATATTTTTTATCTGACAATTTAAGTTTGGTTTTGAATGGTCATGTTTCCAAAACACAGACACCCATTTGACATTTGAATATGTTACAGTTTGTAAAGATAACAAATATCAAGACTAGGTATGAGGTCAGCATTTACATTGGGAAAAATTGGCTTGCTGAATGTGGAAATAAACGTCTGAACTGTGCAAATGCATGTGGTGTGCTCCATGGTTCAGCACCTTAAAACAGGACATCTGATTTTGTCAAATTCATTGCATGTTTTAGAGTTGTATTTATGAGATGCTGGCTAAGAACTCAGAGGAGACTACGCAAAATAGAAAACAATACGAACCCTGAGAAATCCAAAATGTTTCTGTGTGAACACACCCTTCACATACAACTTTATGAAGGAAAAGTAGTAGAAGACTGCATAACAAACATTCCCTAAATTGATAATAGCTCTAGTTAATCATCACTTAGATGAAAATATAGATTAAAACAATCAAGTAATTTTAAAATATTATTATCAAACACAAGATCCTCCAAACTGTTTAGTCTCAAGTCTCACAAATCCTATCTCAACAACACTAGCAGTTACTGTTGGTCTCTTCACCCTGGGAAGCTTGTTACTATTATATCCATTTTCTATACTCGACATTCTCAGGAATAAAATGGCAGTTAATATTATTTATCTCTAAGATACTTCACTCACTTCACATTGAAAGGGCTCTTCACTTTCAGATGTATCTGTTGGTAGAGTTGTCCTTCCTGGTAGGACACAGAACTCCACAGCTCAGTGTGGAGAAGTAGGATCTTACTTCAAGAGTGAGAGAGGTTTAATGGTGTTTTACAGACCAACAAGAGAAGGTCTCCTAGGTACCTGGAAAGCTCTAGTGAATTTAAAAAAGCCCTGAGAGTTCCCAACTATCACAGTCAAGAAGCTTAAATTTATTTAAGTCCCAAGGGATATGAGGAAAGAGGGAGCATGTATTAGACATACATCTTAGAGCTTCCTTTTTTACTGGAGAGACTACAGCTTTCATTAAGAGTTAGAGCTCAGTGGATCTGGGTGGATTCTTCCTTTATTATAGGAAAAGCAAGCTGAAGTGAAAACATGTAAATTGAAGCTATGTTTAAATAAGATGAACTGTTTAGGAAAGCTAAGCTACTTAACTGATGAAATAGTAATTAGCTTATCTGAAGTATCTAATACAAATATATACATGCATGTTGTCAAAACTGACCCCCTAAAAATCAATGGAATGTAATTTTAATGCAAAGAAGACCCACATTACTTCCCCAGTGGTAACACAAATTTAAAAAACTACATCTAAATTTATCTTTCTGAATATTTAATGTATGGAATCAAAAGTTATTGTTTGACTATTATGTTATGTTTCTCTCTCTAGAGTTTATCAATGGCTTATTTCCATGGCAGTACAAAAAATGTACTTCTGTGTACATCTAAATTAGGCTCCTGTTTGCAGTTGTCTTCAAACCCATTTCCTCTCTTTTTATCCTTATCCCAATTTTGTCTCTACTGTGACAAATTATTTTTGCATCTAATAGTATTCAGAGGAATACTGGATCTTAAAACATATCGTTTTTTATCTTTTCATCTTTTTTATTATGTAGGAGTTGGGCTTACTGAGTTATAACTTGAATGCATTGAATTTCATAATTTTTAGATGCACACTTCTATGACTTTTAACAAACTGTTGTTGTTGTTGTTTGCCGTCAAGTCAGCCCCGACTCATAGCGACCCCTCCTTGGGTTTCTG
The DNA here is from genome assembly GCF_000298275.1 of Orycteropus afer afer. NCBI lineage: Eukaryota > Metazoa > Chordata > Mammalia > Tubulidentata > Orycteropodidae > Orycteropus > Orycteropus afer. The sequence goes on from NW_006922551.1 coordinate 118,437, forward strand.
AGGCAGTATCACTACAGAAGTAGGATTGCCCAACCTTCCTTCCGAGGAGTGGTTGATGGGTTTGAACCTCCAGCCTTCTGGTGAGCAGTCAAGTGCCTTAGGCACTATGCTACCAGAGCTCCTTTTAACAAACTAGTGTATCTTAATGTAAATACCCCACAAACAAAATAGAGATGGTTCAATCACTCCAAAAATGTCTTATATTCTGCCTGAAGTCAACCCCCTCAACTACTATCTCCAGCCCCTGGAAACCACTTATCTGGTTTCTATTCATAGTTTTGATTTTTCCAGAATGTCATAAAAATTGAAAGTGAAGAGCCCTTTCAATGTGAAGTGAGTGAAGTATCTTAGAGATAAATAATATTAACTGCCATTTTATTCCTGAGAATGTCGAGTATAGAAATTGATATAATAATAACAAGCTTCCCAGGGTGAAGAGACCAACAGTAACTGCTAGTGTTGTTGAGATAGGATTTGTGAACTTGTGTTCAGAGATATTATAGCCAGCCACCTAGTATTATGACAAGGCTGACGTTGCATGCCAAGGAGTCTCCAAATACTAGCAGAACAGTTCTTCACCCAGGGCAATTGTATACTTTTATCTGACAATTTAAGTTTGGTTTTGAATGGTCATGTTTCCAAAACACAGACACTCATTTGGCACATTTTGACACAGACACCCATATTGGGTTTCCTTCACTTAGATTTATGCTCATGAAATTCATCTATGTTGGTACATGTATAAAATGTTCGTTGAATTTTACTTCCAAGTACCATTCCAACCTGAGGATAGACAGTGGTATCTTTATCCATTCAGCTGGCAATGGACATTTAGGTTCTTCTCAGTTTTAGGCAGTTATGATTACAGGTCAAGCATTCAAATAACAAATATTTATA
>NW_006922551.1:120148-121808 GCF_000298275.1 Orycteropus afer afer
TCCTACTTTTGAATTGTTTTTTTATTTTCTTAATTGTATCTTCATTTGTCTATTTCTTATTTTTTAATGATTTTGGTGAAAGTTTATAGAGCAAATGGGGTTTCCATTCCACAATACATACACATTCTGTTTTGTGACATTCACTGTAATCTCCACTTCTTCCCCACACCCACTCCTTCCCTTCTACTTAATTCCCATCCTCTTTTACTTTCCTAGCTCTATCCCTGGGAAATTACTTCCTTCTTCATCTCATACATGTGATTGCTGTAATGAGTGCCTACCCTCCTGCGTATCTTTACCTTATAGGCCTATGAATTGGCTGAAAGTTGAGCCACAGGTGTTGGATTCAATTACCAGCTTGTCTGAAGGTCATCATCTCAGGGATTCCACAAATTGTCATCTGATGTAACAAAACCTAATGGTATATTTCAAAAATCTTTTTTTAAATTTTGTATGAGTAAAATTTATGATTTTTTTCCTCCATGAATTGTGTATTTTGTATTGTACCTAAAAAAAAAACATTGCCTAGCGCAAAATAATTATATCTTATCCTGTTTTCCTCTAGTATTTTACAGTTTTAGGTTTTATTTTCATGTCTATGATCCATTTAATATTGATTTTTTTAAAAACAATTATTGCCCATTAACTTATACAGGTAACTTTATTGAAACTAAATTGACTATGTTCTTTTAAGTGAGTCTCTTCTTAGACTCTTTATTCTTTTATATTTACCTATATATATATTAAGGTCCCAAGGTGGCACAAACATTTTGTGCTTGACTGCTAAGTTGAAGGTTGGTGGTTTGAACCCACCCAATTGTTGTGTTGTTAGGTGCTGTCGAGTCGTCTCCTACTCATAGTGACCTTGTGCACAACAGAAAGAAACACCATCAGGTCCCACACCAGCTCCGCCATCCCTGCTATACTTGAGCCCATCCCTGCAGCCACTGTGTCAGTCCACCTCGTTGATACCTTTCCCCTCTTTCGTGGACTCTCCATCTTACCAAGCATGACATCCTTCTTCAGGGAATAGTCCCTTCTGACAATATGACTAAAGTAGGTGAGAGAAGTCTGGCCATGCTTGCTTCCAAAGAGCATTCTGGCTGCACTTCTTCCGAGACAGATTTGTTAGTTCTTTTAGCAGTCCTCATTCTGTTATGCATAGGGTCTCTATGAGTTGAATACGACTGGATGGCACCTAACAACACAACAACAACTGAGTGGGTTGGTGGTTTGAATCCACCCAGTGGCACTGAAAAAAAAAAAGGTCTGGAATCTGCTTCCATAAAAATAAAAATTGTGGCCAAGAAAGCCCTACGGCACATTTCTGCTGTGTAACACCTAGGGTGGCCATTACTTGGAATCCACTCAAATGCAATGGATCTGATATTGACTTGTTTACCCATTATTTCACTATTACTGTACTAGCTTGATTACAGTAGTTTAAAGTCTTGATATCAGATAGTGTACATCATTCAACTTCTTCTATTTTAAATTGTTTTGACTTATTTCCTCTGTTTTTCTATATACATTTTATAGTTAACTTATTAATTTCTAAAATATATTCCTTTGGGATTTAGATGGTAAAACCATTGACTCTGTAGATCATTATGAGGAGGACTGATGTCTTAATAATGAGTTTTCTGATTCATAGAGGAGA
>NW_006922551.1:124153-125157 GCF_000298275.1 Orycteropus afer afer
CTTCTGCATATCACAGGTTGTTAATGAGACTTTCTCCAATCCTGATATCACGTATTTCTTCATATAGTCCAACACATCTAGATCTTCATACCTTTATGTGGTATGTTCTTCATTACTTTGATGGGCAACATGGCCATCATGATGGCTGTCTGGAGGGATCAACACTGCTTGTGCCTATGTTTTTCTTCCTGCCCATGCTAGCGGCCTCCAAACTGGATCTGTCCCTCCTCATTTTCCCCACAATTGTGAGGATCTTCTGGCTAATTTTTCAAGGGCCAGCCTTCTCTGCTTGCTTTACTCAAATGTTCTTCATTCACACCATCCAAGATTTTGAATCAGCTGTCATACTGATGATGGCCTTTGACCTGTATGTGTCCATTTCTCATCCATTCACTCTTCCTCTATCCTCACTAACAGCATTATTGCTGGAGATGCTTGGCTATTGTAGTGAAAGCCATGATTGTACAGATCTCCCTTCCCATCCTCTTGAGGAAGTTGCACTTCTGTATCTCCAAGATACTTTCTTATTTCACTCCCTACATCTCAACACTTAAATCTCTTCTGTTCCAACACTAGGATCAATAGAAATCTTGGACAATATATGGTGTTTTCCAATATATGAATTTATTTCCTACTCATTCTCCTCTCTTGTGTGCTGCTCCTAAAAGCTCTACTGACACTCTATTCCTACATTTCCCACCTGGGAGCTGTGGTTCTCTCCTTCACTTCAATGGTCTGTCTGTCTATACTTTACTGTCTCACCCCAAGGCTTTCCTTACATATCTATGTGCTCCTGGCCAACATGCATTTCTTCATTCCTCCTCTGATGAAACTCAATGTCTATGTGGTAATAAACCAAGCAGACATTGGTCAAAATCTTGAAACTTTTCATTAAGAAAGGACTTGAAGAATACCAACTAGCATTTATAACACAACCCTTTGGAAATAAACAGAAGTCATAATTCAAAATCTTCCTATTGAAATGACTCTTTGTTGTCTGTATC
>NW_006922551.1:125928-126892 GCF_000298275.1 Orycteropus afer afer
ATCTTTGCTGTACCTGAGCCCATTGTTGCAGCCACTGTGTCTATCCATCTCATTGAGGGCCTTCCTCTTTTTTGTTGACCCTTCACTTTACCAAGTATGACATCCTTCTCCAGGGAATGGTTCCTTCTGACAACATGACTAAAGTAGGTGAGGCAAAGTATGGCCATTCTCGCTTCCTAGGAGCATTCTGACTGTACTTCTTCTGGGACAAATTTGTTAATCCTTTTAGCAGACCATGGTACTTTCAGCATTCTTCTCCAACACCACAACTCAAAAGCATCAACTATTCTTTGGTCTTCCTTATTCATTGTCCAGCTCTCACATGCATAAGAGGCTATTGAAAATACCATAGCTTGGGTTAGGTGGACCTTAGTCTTCAAGGAGACATCTTTGCTCTTCATCACTTGAAAGAGGGCTTTTGCAGCAGATTGCCCAATGCAATACGTAATCTGATATCTTGACTGCTGCTTCCATTGGTGTTGATTGTAAACCCAAGTAATATGAAGTCTTTGACAACTTCAATCTTTTCTCCATCCACTGTGAAACTGTTTATTGGACCAGTTGTGAGGATTTTTGTTTTATTTTAATAGAGGTTTAATCCATACTGCAGTGTAGTCTTTAATCTCCATCAGTAAATACTTCAAGTCATCCTCACTTTCAGTAAGCAAAGTTGTGTCATCTGCATATCACAGGTTGTTGATGATTCTTCTTCCAATCCTGATGCCACATTCTTCTTCATATAATCCAACTTCTCTGATTATTTGCTCAGCATACAAGTTGAATAAGTGTGGTGAAATAATATAAACCTGATGCACTCCTTTCTTTTGAGCCATGTAGTATCCACTTGTTCTGTTCAAGCGATAGCCTTCTGATCTATGTACAGGTTCCTTATGAGTACAACCACGTGTTCTGGAATTATCATTCTCCTCAATGTTATCCATAATTTGTTAGGATTCACATAATC
>NW_006922551.1:127715-128773 GCF_000298275.1 Orycteropus afer afer
TTTTTTAATTATCTTCAGTAAGATTTTACTTACATGCGATATTAATGATATTGTTTGATAACTTCTCCATTCTGTGGGATCACTTTTCTTTGAAATGGGTATAAATATGAGTCTCTTCCAGTCAGTTGGCAAGGTAGTTGTCTTCCAAACTCTTGGCATAACAAAGTGAGTGCCTCCAGAGGGGCATCTGTTTGTTGAAACATCTCAATGGGTATTCTGTCCATTCCTGGAGCCTTGTTCTTTGACAATTCCTTCAGTGCATCTTCAACTTCTTCCTTCAATATCATTGGTTCTTGATCATATGCCACTTCCTGAAATAGATGAACATCGACCAATTCCTTTTGGTACAGTGACTCTGTATATACCTTCCATCTTCTTTTGATGCTTCCTGCATCAATCAATATTTTGCCCACAGAATCTTTCAATATTGCAACTTGAGGATTAATTTTTTTCCTCAGCTTTTCCAGCTTGAGAAATGCCGACCATGCTCTTTTGGTTTTGTAACTCCAGGCCTTTGCACATTTCATTATAGTAATGGGCTTTGTCTGTTCAAGCCGCTTTTTGAAATTTTCTGTTCAGCTCTTTTATCTTGTCACTTTTTTCCATTTGTTTTAGGTATTCTCCTCTCAAGGGCAAGTTTCCAAGTCTCTTCTGACATCCATTTTGGTCTTTTTTTCTTTCTTGTATTTTAATGACCTCTTTCTCTCTTCATGGATGATGCTCTTGATGTCATCCCACAATTCCTCTGCTTTTAGGTCACTGGTGTTCAATGTATCAAATCTATTCTTTAAATGGTCTCTAAATTCAGGAGGGATATTATCAAGGTCATATTTTGGCTCTTGTGAACTTATTTTAATTGTCTTCAATTTCAACTTGGACATGCATATGAGAAGTTGATGGTCTGTTTTACAATTAACTCCTGGCCTTATTTTGGCCCAAGATATTGAGCTTTTCCATCTCCTCTCTCCACAGATGTAGTCAATCTGATTCTTGTGTATTCCATCTGGTGAAGTCCACCTATACAGTCGTCGCTTATGTTGTTGAAAGAAGGTATTTGC
>NW_006922551.1:151716-178751 GCF_000298275.1 Orycteropus afer afer
CATCATTATTTCATGGTGTTCCATATTCACCATAAACTTCCATTCTTTCATGTGTTTATTACAGTTCAAGTGTAAATTTAACTGTAAAATTTATATAAAAATATTTATCTTTTCTACTTTTATACCTGTACTTTTGAATTCTCATTAAGGATAACACTTGATTTTTCAAATTAAAATGACCTCTTATTCATTTGGTATTTCAGTGTCAGAAATATTACTGACATTCTTTTTGTAATCCAAAGCTATAATTTTAAAATTTCACAGATCTCCTCAAGTCAACTATATCATTATACCCTCTTTTGTTTAAATTTTATTTTATTTTTGAGTAATTGTAAATTCACATGCAGTTGTATGAAATAATTCAGAGAGATCCTATGCACACTTTACACATTTTCCCAATGCTAACATCTTACAAGACTATAGCACAGAATCATAACCAGATTACTGGCATGATATAGTCAAGATACCAAATATTTCATCACCATAGCCAACCTTCATGCTGCCCTTTTATTGCCACTCCCACTTTCCTTCAACTTCCATCTCCTTCATAACCCTTGGAAACCACTTACACATTCTTCATTTTTATAATTTAATCAAGTCTAGAATAGGACTCTGCCTTTCTTTTACATTCAAAGGAATGAAAAAGAGTGATGGTTATAAGGAGATGTGTGTCCTCACTTTCTATTCATATACATAAACTTATTTATCTCTAGATTTAACATAAAATTATTCCTTTCAATCTCAAAGGGCAATTGTAATGTTTATTCAAGGAGCAGTTCATCTTCACATTTGAATAAATTCCTTGTAATATTATCTGAATCAATATAGTCCTTCCCTCTGCTTTTTCTCTTGCTTACATATTAATTTTATTTTAATTAGGAAATATTTCAAGCACTCCAAAATGTAGAAAATAAAACAAACTTCCATATATTTTTCTCCTTAGCTTTATTAAATTATAATATTTTGCTACATTTGATTTGGAATTTTCTAAGTAAAAAATATTTCAATAAGGGCAAAATTTTCTTCATATATATACCACTCCCGTCCCCAACATATCTACAACCCAAAAGAACTAATAAATTTGATGGAGACATCTTTGTTTGGAGAAATTAAAGGAGTATATTCCCTGAAGATCTGAATGTGGTACAAGATGTCTCTTGGACCAAGATTTTTAGTGTCTGTGGTGTGCCATAAATATCTAAGGAGCTAAGACAACAGAAGAGCTAGCTCTGTGTTCTGAGTCTCTAACATGCATCCTTCTGGAGAGCTGGCAAAGACCAACAACAATTAGCAACAACCAGCTCTTTCTGTCACATGCCCGTCTAATGCTGCTGTTAGAGCCTATGCCACAGAGACTTGACATGCACTCCAGGGACTTCCAGGACCAGGGCTTTATAAACCTACTCACTTGGCATTATTATTTTCAAGGCAGAGAGCCTCACAAGGCTCCAGCTGTACCGCCATCCACAGAGTTTGTATCCTTGTTCTGGGGTATGGTGAGTGATGGAAATGCCTTAGCCTAGGCTATGTTATATTAAGAAGTCTTTTCTATGGCCTTTGTGGGATCTATACTTGGGCTGAAAGGCAATTGAAGTTATGAGCCATCTGAAATATAGTTTCAAACTCTATATGAGGATCTCTGAGTTCAAAAAGACACTTGGTAGAGGTATAAAGCATTTCTGCTCCTCATAGAAAAAGGAACCCTAGTAACACAGTAGTTAAGTGCTTGGCTGCTAACCAAAAGATTGGCAGTTCAAACCCACAAAAGTGGGGCAATTCTGCTTCTGTAAAGATTTGCAGCCTTGCAAATTCTATAGGATAGTTCAACTGTACATAATATATTCTACATTTTTGGAAAACAATCCCTCTTTCTTCAACCAATAATCACTCAGTTGTTTCCCTTAAACATTAAGATCAACTGCAAATCAAATTACACTTGTAAGTGACACATATTAGATACTTGGAGCTCTGGTAGCATAGTGCCTAAGGCACTTGACTACTAACCAGAAGGCTGGTGGTTCAAACCCACCTGCCACTCCTCGGAAGGAAGGTTAGGCAATCTACTTCCATAGTGATACTGTCTCAGAAACCCGAGGAGGAGTCGCTATGAGTTGGATCTGACTTGATGGCACATAACAACAACAATTGGTGCAGGAAAGGAGAGAGAGGAAGGATGAAAGGATGTGAGGTGAGGAAGGGAGGAAAGTAGGAAGAATAGAAATACAGAAGGAACAATGGACACAAAGGCTAAAGGAAAAATAGATCAAAGGAAGAAAATAAAAGGAAGTAAAGGAGGAAGAAGGGAAGTGAGGATGTAGAGACGTTGAAAAGAAAGGAAGATTAGTGAAAGTATGATTTCTGATTCTCACACAACTTTCTAATAGAAACAACATCATATATTTGCAAATGAAGCCCTAGGATGAAGATTTATATGAAGTCCTTGTCTTGGATAATTTGAGGAACTGATAATATTTAGCATAGGTTATAAGATTATTTTAAAAAGCATCATAACTGTGTATTCAGTCTCTAAAGAACAGATATGTCTTAGTTTGAGTAGTGCTATTCAGGACAGTACAAGAAACAACAAGATTCTATTTTTGTAACTTTTGAATTACCACCAGAGAATTTATATATATATATATATATATACCAAAGAACCAGCTAGGATACAGGCAAAAATAGCAACTTATATCTCAAAATTTTGTACATTTTTTATAAGACTCCTGCAATTCTTAAATGTTATAAAATATTCTATAAATATCAAGAATTAGTTCTCTACCTCCTTAGAGCTTATGACAGGAGAGTCAGGGAGGAAATCATTAGAAGGGAGAAGAAAGAATCAACTTGTATCCAAATGCTAGCCTTTTTACTGCCTTTTATTCCTTGATAACTCCATTAATTTTATTTTTAGAATTTCTGTGTGGACAAATACACACATTTTTTAAAGTGAGTCTCTGCTCCTTGTGCAAATGCTTACAAAATTGTGTAACTACTCCTTACTACACTCTGTTGTGAGCTGTCACTGAATTAGCCTGATGAATTATCGTGATCCCAAATGGTGTCCAGTCCTGTGGACTTCATCCAATCATGATTCAGTCCTTCAGAACTGGTTTCAAATTGGACTGTTCTGTCACACTGGCTGATTTTTGGTTGTAGATCACCAGGCCTTTCACCTTAGTTTGTCTTAGTGTAGATGCTTCACTGAAACCTGTTCAGAATCATTGCAACATATAATAAATACTCCACTCACAGATGGGTGGTAGCTATGCATGAGGTGCACTGGTAGCTAGTCCAACCCACTCTCTCATATGGGAGGTGAGAATTTTATCACTGAACAATTAATGTCCCCAATAAAAACTAAACATACAAAAATAATTCTAAGGCCTTGAGAACAGAGTGAATCTCCTGTTGGCTGACCGTATCAGACAAGGATATAGGTTGGAGTGTTTTAACACTGCTAAATCTCCAGACACTTGATATTATGTGTGGGCATAGAACAATTCTCCAACATGCAACACATACACACAAGGCATTGCAGGAACGTAAATTTCTTTCATTCATTACTCAGACATAACAATAGAATGAGCTGTCTTCTGAAACATAGGATTCTTTATTCTTTTCAGGAATGTAGTAGAGTCATTTTAAAGGAATTGAATAAGATGACTTTTAAAAATGTCCAAATCTGTTTCTATGAATTTTATTGGGGAAAATTCAAAGAAAGTACATAGTTTTTCCTTCCACTCCCTACCCCAACTCCCTTGTGACTGAAGACTTATTGTGTAAAGTGAATATTGGAGAAATTATTCCCCATCTATTTAATTTCAATTGGTGGGAAGCATCAGAAGAAAGAACTTGGCAAAAATCTGTTTCCAGTCTTTGCTTGATTCTTCCTATTATGTTCTTAAACAATCAGCAGCATGTCTTGGACCCTACAGATGCCTCTCTCTTACCATCATCAAGCCATACAACTAACACTGGTGAAGCCCTGTACTGATAACTATGCTTTATCAGAATTTGGTTGTATGTGCACAATGACCTTTCCCCAGAGTCCAGCAATGTCCGGGCACCTACAGGACATCTAATTATGCTAAAGGAATTACTTCACACCATTCACAGAATGTAAGGTTGCTGCTATTTTTCTTTTCCTGTGCTTCTCTTTCAGGCATTGCCCTACATCCCTGGTGTCTCTGCTTCTGCCTCCTCAGCCTTTTAATTTGTGGGCCTCTTTCTTTTGGGTAGACAGTAGTTTGTGTTTCTGATGTGATTATGGTCTAATGTAGATCAACACGTATACTTGGGCAGCTTCAGGTATATGAGTTAATCCTCTACTCTCCGTCTAAGCTAAATAGCCTGAGACTAGAAAGTGACCTTTTCTGACATACCTAGAAGTTGAGGTGAAAAGAATTTGAAGTAATGGCAATTGTTCTACAGGTCACAGCTACCACATAATGGACTTCCCAGGAAGATATTGAAGTTTTCATCATGAAAGGAAGTTTTTTAAGATATTGAGAAGATGCTGGTGACAAGTGGGAGGAGATGATAGGAAAATTTTGTGAATGAATACCTCTTTGCTTTGTTTACAATTTCTCCAGAACAAGCCCTTCCCAGAATTACTATGACAGTTCTTAACAAAAGTAATGCCAGCAGCTTTTTTTTCATATTGATGGATCTCCCTGGGCTGGAGAGTGCTCATTGCTGGACAGCTATTCCTATCTGCTCTATCTATGTTCTTTCTGTGCTTGGCAATGTCATCATCATGTACATTGTCAAGTCTGTGCCTAGTCTCCACACGCCCATGTACCTCTTCCTCTCCATGCTCTCAATGGCTGACCTAGGCCTGTCAGCTTCCACACTGCCTTCCATGGCAGCTGTCTTTCTCCTGGGTCAGAGAAGGATGGAAGCTGCAACTTGCTTTGTGCAACTCTTCTTCATTCACACTTTCTCAGTCATTGAGTCAGCTGTTCTACTGGCTATGGCTTTTGACCGCTGTGTGGCTATCCGAGAGCCTTTGCGTTATGCCACCATTCTGACAACCAAGCGTATTGGGGCTATTGGTCTGGCAATTGTGACCCGTAGTGCTGCCCTCCATCTGCCCCTGTCTGTGCTCCTCAGACGTCTGCAATTCCAGCCTGTGAGTGCTCTGGCTCATTCCTACTGTGTTCATCCTGATGTTCTAAGGCTGGCCACATCCAGAACTCGTGTGAACAGTGGTTTAGGACTCTTTGTAATGCTCTCCACTCTGGGGCTAGATGCTATGCTCATTCTCCTGTCTTATGTGCTGATCTTGAAGACAGTGCTGAGCATTGCTTCCAATGCTGAGAGGTTTAAGGCCTTCAACACCTGCATTTCCCATATCTGTGCTGTACTATTATTTTATACACCATTAGTCAGCCTGTCTATGATCCATCGTTTTGGGAAGAAGCTTCCAGCACAGGTATATATGCTTCTCTCCTATCTGCACTTTCTTGTTCCTCCAATGCTCAACCCAATTGTCTACAGTGTCAAAACCAAAGAGATTCGAGTACGCGTTCTGAAGATGCTCCACTGCAAAAAGTTCTGAGTTATTGGGATACAAGAGTGGTAGTGATATCTCAATCTTACAGAAAGACTGCTGACTGAAGAAATCTCAGACATGAGGAAGAGTGTACATTCCATTCTATTTATCAGTCAATTGATTATTCAAAATCACTAACCTTGTGGGTTTTCCCTGTTATCAAAACAATCGCTACTAATGGAGGAAGAAATATATTTCTTATTCAGTAAATGATACAATCAGCCAGTAAAAACTCAGGCTATTGTAGGGAAAGCTGGTATGCACAATAAATACAGGCTGTATTCCATTGGAAAGTATGAACCAAATAAAAACCATTTCAAAATGTATAAATGTATTTAAACAAGTAAAGATTTTAATAACTGCCATGGAATGTCTTACATCATATGTATTATGCAATTCTGTATTATTTTAAGCTCCACGACATATGAGAGGTGGGTGGACAGAGCCTCCAATAATCTCTTACTCATTGAATAAAAATTAAAGCCCTTCTACTCTTTTTCTAATAAATACATTGAAAATTCTGTGCCCTTGTTAACCACAATGAGATTGTATACTTTTTGAGTGATAGACTCCATATCCAACTCAATTTTCTTTCAATATTTTTTAGAAGATTAAAAAATACATAAACAATTATGCATATCTTACACTATTCTTATTATGGTCAGTGACATCATAATTGTCTTAGAAAATGGGCTCAAAATATTTTTCTGCCTAATACTGGCTATTATTTAAAATTTCACCTAATGTACTTTATTTTTATTTATTTATGTATACACATTTCTTCTCTATTCCTGCACTTTCACTGTTAAGGCCATGTTTCTTATTCTGCTCCAGGCTTTTGGAACACACTTCTAGAGGGAATCTCAGCTGTCTCTCTCCCTCCACTCCAATCCATCTTGCTGCTTTATAAATATTATTTATTTAACAAAAATAGATTTTACTAGGTACCAGAAATATAATTATAGCTATCATGAATTAAAGATTTATTAATGAAGAATAACATAAAATGTGTAATTAAGAATCATACAATTGCATAACACCAAAACAAAACCAAACCCATTATATTGAGCTTGTTTTGACTCATAGTGACACCCCACCCCCATTGGGTTTCAGAGGCGGTAAATCTTTACAGAAATAGATTGCCCTATTTTCCTTCTGCCTAGTGGCTGGTGGGTTTGAACTATCAACCTTCTGGTTAGCAGTCAAATGCCTTGGGCACTGAGCCACCAGAGCTCCTTCAGTTGTATAACAGTAAATAGAAAATGAAAACTCAGCGTTGTATGTAAGAATTCACCTTGATGTCAACATCAGCAAAGACTTCTCTAAGAAATTAAAGTTTGAATTTTGATAGTATGATGCATTCTATAAAACAGTGGTAACTACTAGAGATAAGGTAATATTTTTGAATGAAGAAGTCAATTACTAGTACAGGGAACAAAGCCTTTAGCTTGACATTTGAAGCACTGAATCTTTTAGTCATACTTACTTTTCCAGTCATTGCACTTCCTCTATCGTATTTTTCCATCATGTCTCTAAGCCCCTGTTCTGGTTACCCAGTGCTGCTCTGACAAGAATATACCACAAATGGGATGGCCTTAACAAACAGTTTATTCTTACAATTTGAGGGCTTTAAGTCCAAGTTCAAATGAGCCAGGATCTAATGGCTATGTGAAAGCCCCTCAACTTTTTGGGCTTTAGGTCTGCCTCTTGCTCCCAGCCCACTGAAGCTAGAGGCATCTCTTCATTCAGGCAGCTAGTGGTTGCTGAGCTTGACAAGCCCAAGGTTAACAAGTAAAATGGCACAGTCCTGATGTTACCAAACCATGTGGCAGGCTGTGGATTCAAGTCCCAGGATCAGCAGAGCATGGCAGGCTGCTGAACGAGTCAGCTACATGAGGGTTCAAGCATGCCATAAGCTAGAGGCCATTCCCAAAGCTGTTTCTTATATACGGGAAGTCAACCACATACCCAAAGGCAGCTGCTCATAATAGATTCTTTCATGGAGTTGATTGCCAGTCTCATCATGGGGAATACTACATCCAGCTGCCCAGCCACTCAACCAGGCCTAGCCAAGTTGACACACGAACTTAACCACCACAGCCCATAATGCACTAGTTTATTTTATCTACACTGAGATTTTAATTTCTTATTTGTGCTTTTTGCTCCTCTTGGTTTTTTTTGTCAATGTTACTCTCTTGAAACCCTGAACTTATATATTTATTTATTTTTAATAAACAGGTCTAATGACTCTTTTTCTCATTCTCCTAGTTAAAGATAATGTCTCCTCTATGTTGGTATACACATCTGATTGGATATCTCCTATCATTCTTGTCCTGATCTGCTTTGGGTGTGGATGTCTGTGCCTGTGTTTTGGGGTCCTCACAAGGGTATGAACTCCTTGAAATCAAGAATGTTTTTGGTTCAGTTTTGATTCCTTCTTTATCATATTACTATACACAGAATGAACTTTAAAATGTTTATTAACTTTAAATGAATTTGCAACACACTTATTTTGTTATTTTATTATCTATTCACTACTTGTTTAGTTTTCCCAGTAATTTAAGTTTGAGCTGAACAGGAAGAAAGGGTACTACATGGAACACATGCTAGAATCAATAAGTAGGAGAAAGAAGCAAGGAGGCAAGACAGAATGGAGGGAAAAATGTAATTAATGTGTAGGGGAGATGGGAGGAAGCTGTTGAGTGAACATGATTTTATGTTAACTTCCTGCTCTTCACAGTACTGAAGCTTATGCATATCTGAACCACGCAAACTGAGAGCATGAGTCCAGTATAAACAATTTTATGTTACCTCAGCACTTTGGTTTCCCTTTCTCTCCAAGTCATTTTCATTTGGTGATAAAAGAACTCATATTAAGTTTCAAGGGCAATTGTCACTTACCCAATGGTCTTGGTTTACCAAAAATGCCACTCTAGAATTCTGACCTCTTTATTTCTGGAATTTAGGAGCATGTTGCTGAAAATATACAGATAGAGATGAAAACTATGATATGCAGGAGACTGCCAGAAACTTTTGCATAGTGCAATGTTAAGTTAGTGCTAAAACGGCAAGGAGACCACATCTTCTGACCTTCTCTAACTGCACAAGAGGAAGACAGAATCACTATCAGTAGCCCAAAGCCCATTCCTGGGAGGTCAGACATGCTGCCTCCCTCCAGCCCTTATACCACCCATTCCTCCTGGAGCACCCAAAGCCTATCTGCCAGGTTCAATAATAATTCACTGCAGTAGCCACACAGAATTCACAGATTATGGGGCTTATTAGAGAAGCACCAGGGTACAATTCAAGTTCAGGAACAACACTCAGTCTCTCCCAGTCCGCCATCTTTCAGCCAATAGTCTATCTCCCGGAAGTGCATATCCCTTGGTGTCTCACTCAGCAATATGTGTCTCTTGTATCTCTTTCCCAGCAGTGCGTGTCTCTCGAGAGCATGTGTCTCTTTCAGCAGCACGTCCTTCTCAGCCAGTAGTCAGAGAGACTTCCGGCTCTAGGAGGCCTCCTTTTGAGCCTGGCAGAGTGGCCACACTAGCCAATCATAACATCAGAACTCTAAGCACCTGAAAGAGAGCGAACTTCCCAGAACATTGCTTTGTGCCACTCTCAACAGAAATACCTCAGGTGGATAACTTTTACAATCAGAAGCTCCTCAGTTGCTTGCAGCAAATTCCACCACAGTTTACAAAAACGTATGGCTAGAAAAGCCATACCAGGTAATTTACTACACCGCAGTTAGTAATTATAAATTATTGTGCAGTTATTTCATTATTAATAACATATAAATCATCATCATATTATTGTTTTTATTACCATTATCATTATCATTAATGATAATGGGAGCAATATTAGCTCTCCAGAATCATGCTGATTTTCATGTTAATGAAGTTATCTAACTCACCACTCATGAATCATTATCGATTACCAATCTTTCATAATGCAATAGCATTACTGCAATGCTGCATTCACATTCAACATGATTGGAAACAAAGAAAATAAAACCTGTTAGTCAGCCTTTTTTTTTTTTTTTCATGACAAGATCCAATGTCAGAAGAAAGATAAAAGATGTCAACCTCTTCTTCAAACCAAACCAACATCTGAGACATCTGGTACACCATGATTGAGATCTCATGGCAGGAAGATGTACACACATGGATCTCCATCCCCATCTGTTCAATGTACAAAGTAGCTGTTATAGTCAACTTCCTGTTACTATTCCTGATCTTCACTGATCACAGTCTTCAAGAGTTCATGTAACACTTTCCTATCCATATCCACCCTGGCAGATAGCTTTCTCTCTATAGTCACCACATGAAAGTTGCTAGTCATCTTCTGTTTCTGAGCTGGGAATTTCCTTCAGTAGCTCTGTCTCCTAGGTGTTTTTCCTCTACTTCATCTTTGTGCCAGAGTCTGTCATATTGCTCACTATTACATTTGATCATGTGGCCATCAGTTTTCTCTTAAGACACGCTACAATTCTAACCCCTTCAGTCATTAAAAAATGGGTATTGTTTCTGTGATTAGGATTAGTCCCTCTACTCCCCCTTGATTTTTCTGAATTATCAGCTTACTTACTCTGGAAAGAACACTAATAATCACTTATATTGTTAACATATGGGCACTGTAGTCTGGGCTGTGACAGCATCAAGGTTAACGTCTACTATGGAATGACTGTGGCCTTCTTCTTCACATGCCTGGACATGGTGTTCAAAGTCATCTCCTACTCCCTTATACTCTGTACCATGTTTAGTTTTCCATACTGAGATGCTTGAATCAGAGTTCTGGGTACATGCTGCTGCCATGTCTGCATCTTCTTGTTCTATATCCCAGGTTTTTTTTTTTTCTTCTTTGCTCACTGATTTGGGAGCCACAACCTACAACTCCATGTACATATCCTACTTGCCAGCTTTTATGGACTGGTACAACTCACCCTCAATCTCATCATATATAGAGTTAAGAATAATTAAATTCAGGAGAGGGTTATCTAACTCTTCTCCTTGAGGAAGAAATTTTACTGACATATATTAAGCAGCATGGGTTTTTATTTTCTAACTCAAGTGTGCCTAAAGTTATAGTAGACATATCTGTCACAATAGCATTAGAAGAGCAAAAACACAGTAAAGTTTTGAGTAAATGAGGCCATGTGAAAATCTTTCTATTAATGTTCCTTTTCTTCAGGACAGTGTTCCTTAGGACACTAAATTTTGTATAATATTGAGTTTAGTTATATTTTAAATGTTATAATTCCAACAGGCTTCAAACATAATTCTGTAGGTAGCTTTCAATTCTATATTCACACACACATATACACAAACAAATAAAACAAAAAGCAGGAGAACTGAAACACATCTCCTCTCAATATTTTAAAATTTTATTTAAAAAAATCTAAAATAAATGTAATAGGTTTTCAGTCTACTTTCTATAATATTGTTGCTTTACTTCAGGAAAAATCCAAACCAAACCCTTTGCCAAGATTCCAACTTATAGTGACCCTATGGAACAGGGTAGAACAGTCCCATAGAATTTCCAAGGCCATAAACCTTTGTGGGACCATTAACCAAGATTTTTTTTTTAGTAATTTAATCCCATTATCTCAATTTTGCTACCTAAAAATTAGAAAGATTATGATATACCTCATAGATTTGTTCTGAAGTTTAATAAACATAATCCTTATTAAGTGCTTTGGAAGTTCTTGACATGTAAGAAGAATGTGATAAATATAAACTAAGTTGCTATTATTATTAATGTGGTGGTTATTGTATTATTGACAGTAACCATATATGAACATTAAATATAAACCCTGGAATTAACACTGTTATGGCAACACTTTTAAATTGATATGGTATGAATGTTAATATCAGCTTTATACATAAAACTAAAATGTTTATTAACTGACAAATTGATGAATAATCTGTCATATACCATATAACATAATAAGACTTCAAAACCAAAAAAAAAAAGGAGCTTTGAATATAAGCTACAACAAAATGAAATTGAAACAAAGATAGAACACATTATCATTTAAAATTTATTTTGCATTAACTTCTCTTAAAGTTGAAACTGTAGGACTGAAAACAGATTAGTGCTTACCAGGGATTCGGGATTGTGGGAATGAACTGACCCAAAAGAAGTATAAGAAAACTTTTGTGAGTATGAAAATAGTCTATATTTTGGTGATAGTGATTGTTATATGACTGTAAATACTTTTCAAAACTCACCAAACTATCCATCGAAAGAGAGTAAATTTGTTTGTAAATATACCAAAATAAACTTTTCATAAAAATACTGTTATTAAAAAGAGATCTAAAATTATACATATCATTGCAACAATAAAATTTTGAGAAAACCTACATGTTATTCCAATCTTAATGTATACATTATATCACCCATGCTACTTTGGTAATTCTCTACTTTTATTTGCAATACAAATGTTTTCTAATAATTACATAACCAATTAAAAATCTTCTCATTACAAAGAACAGCAGAGAGGGAGGAAATGAGATCTAAAACTCACTAAAACGAAAAATAAATCCAAATCTTGCCCTTTATTGTATCCTAAAAATTAGAAACATCTTTTAACTTTTGTTTATATTAAGATATCCATCTATGTAATTAAAACCATATTTACTTCAAATGTTCACAGGGAAAGTAAATTGGACACACACTTATATTACTTAGTCATAGGAATAATATGTGCTTTTTAAGTTCCTTAAACTGGGATGTTGTTGTTGTTGTTGTTGTTGTTGTTGTTGTTTGCCGTCGAGTTGGCCCCGACTCATAGCGACCCCTCCTTGGGTTTCCGAGGCAGTATCACTACGGAAGTAGGATTGCCCAACCTTTCTTCCGAGGAGTGGCTGGTGGTTTTGAACAGACAACCTTCTGGTTAGCAGTCAAGTGCCTTAGGCACTATGCTACCAGAGCGGATTCAAATGACAAAATGCAAATATAGATACATGCTCTTAAACATTATCATATGATATGTTGCTATTAGTATTTTTGGGGTGTCGACTAAGTAATAACAAAAGTTTCTTTCTTTCTACTTTGATTGTACCTCCAGTTCACAAGTCATATAGTTATACTGGGGAAAGAAACTAGTTTGTTTGTTTTTATCACTACTTTGAAAATGATCCAAATAGTACAATATTCCTATGATGCTTACTCCATTACATGGCTATGTGACAGAAATATAGCTAAATAATAAACAAGAAAGGTTCCTATAATAGTAAACATTGCCTAAAGTAATGGTTGATCTTTCAGTAATTAGTTCAAGAAGTGTTGTTAGCAAAATTTATCTTTTTCTTAAAAACAGAACTGTCCATAAGAAGATGTGAGAATTATTACCTAATTTTCCCCAAAGACAAATGTGATTCTCAGCCCAATGTATGCGTGTTTTCTGTTTTATTATTGTTATTATTATTGGATCACAACATTATTTGTGTCAATTTAACTGATTTATTATATTGTAAAAAATTATGATTTTGTAAAAAATCATAAATCAGTTAAATTGACATGAATAATGTGATCCATTAAAAAAGGGAAAAAAAAAGAAAACAGAAAATATACTGTGGTAGCATAGTGCCTAAAGCATTTGACTGCTAACCAGAAGGCTGGTGGTTCAAACCCACTAGCCACTCCTTGGAAGGAAAGTTGGACAATCTACTTCTGTAGTGATGCTGCCTCAGAAACCCAAGGAGAGATCACTATGAGTCAGATATGACTCAAAGGCAGTGAATTTTAGTATGTGATATTGTAAGAAAATATATATTTATAACATAAAATATATCACATGCAGAAGTTACTAAATCTGTTTTTAAATATGTACTTACTTCAATCCTTTACAGCTATACTTTTTGACTTCAAACATAATCTTATTTCACTGCAAGGATCTTAAGTATTTTTCAAATAGAACAATCTATGGATTCTCCTCCGTATCTGCTGAGTCTTGATACTATAAATAATGGGGTTCATCATAGGTGGGAAAAGGATGTAGGTGTTTCCCATGAGAACATGGACCAAAGGTGAGAGGTGTCTCCCAAAGCGATGCACCATGGTCAGGCCAATAATTGGGATGTAGAAAAACAAAACAGCACAGATGTGAGATACACAGGTCTGTAAGGACTTGATCCTCTCTGCCTGGGATGCAATGGCTAAGACCGTATGCAGGATCATGATGTAGGAGACGAGTATGAGAACGGCATCTAACAAAAGGTTGCTGATGACCAGGAACAGACCATAGATGCTGTTGAAACGGATGTCAGAACAGGCCATTCTAATTAAGTCTTGGTGTAGGCAGAAAGAGTGAGAAAGAATGTGGGGACGGCAATAATCTAAGAACTTCAGGCGGATGATGACTGGAGGTATGAGTAAAGAACTCCTACCTAAAATGGCCATCCCGATTTTCTTGATTTTGTCATTAGTCAGAATAGAGTTGTAGTGCAATGGGTTGCAAATGGCAATGTAGCGGTCAAAGGCCATAGCAAGAAGGACAGAGGACTCCATGAAGGACAGACCATGGATGAAATAGGACTGTGCAATGCAGGAATCCAAGCTGATCTCTTGAATGAGCCCCAACAGGATCCCCAACACCGTGTGCACTGTAGACAGTCCCATGCACAGGTCAGTGAGGGCCAGCATAGCCAAGAAGTAGAACATGGGCTCATGCAAGCTCGGCTCAGTCCGGATCACATGAAGCACCATGCAGTTTCCCAGGAACACCATGGCATAGATGAAGGAGAAAGGGATGCAGATCCAGAGGTAGTCAACTTCTAGGCCAGGAAAACCAGTGAGAACAAAGTTTGAATCACTGGAATTGGAAATGGGAGTTATAGACATTAATGAAGGATTGAAAATATTTCTAGAGCAATGTAGTCAATTAGATAGGTTTATGATTCTCAAGTCTCTAATATAGTGATTTTCTGCTTCACAGAATATAAAATATAACATGATTTCCTTTATTGTCATAAACTCACAAAATTAGAAAGCATAGGTGTTAATTTTACTCATTAGTTATCCTTTAGGGCAAAAATCAGCTGTCTCAACATAGAATTTCTAGTGCCAGTGACTAATGATGCCCAGAAAGCAAGTTTTATGCAGTTATGATAACAGGCACATGGGATTTTGATATGGAACTAGACTTCTGGGAGTCTCTGACATTTCCTGAAGGAAGATAGTGCATGATCACAGGTATGCATTGCTGCCACAGCTGTAGCACTCATAGGGGAATATGAATAGATGGGTAATTTTTCTCTTGGTTAACATAACTGCTCCTTCTACTACCCCTAATGGGTTATAGGATCCCAAAGGAAAAAAGACTGGTAAAAATAATTTAAGTTTGAAGATCATAAAATTAGGCAAGGAAAAATTTAGTGAACTACTTGGAGTCAGAACTTTTTTGCATATGCCACATTATTTAACCTGTCTATAATTTAGGTAGCTACTGAAATTGTACTCATTTTTTGTCCTTCTTTGTTATTGTGGATCACTTTATATTATAATAAAATTAAATCCTCTATGAATATCACAATAATTGACATCTCATTTTTTTAAACATAAGGTAGCATAAATGACATATATGTTATTAATTATTAGTAATCAATATTTTTATTAATAATTAAATTATTATTTAATAATATCAGTGAATTTTATGTATGGTCATATTAGCTATTTATGAGTGAAATAGAATCATTTCATTAATCATACCACATATTTTTCACCATCCAACCAGTGGTAAAGATAGCCTTTCTGTGCCCTGTCAGCTGCAAATTTATATCCACTAATTAATACATTTTGTTTGTTGTTGTTATTTGTTGTCGAGTCGGACCCACTTTGAGTCTACTGCAGAAGTAGGATTGCCCAACCTTCCTTCCGAGGAGTGGCCTAAGGCACTTGACTGCTAACCAGAAGCCTGGCAGTTCAAACCCACCAGCCACTCCTTGGAAGGAAGGTTGGGCAATCCTACTTCTGTAGTGATACTGCCTCGGAAACCCAAGGAGGGGTCGCTATGAGTCAGGGCTGACTCGACAGCACATAACAACAACAATTAATACATACAGTACTTCCTCTATGTTAAGTAGATTAAAACAATATAACGTAAGCTCATTTGGTTAATACACTCCCTGAACTAATAATTTTTAAGAATAATCTTGGAATATCAGAATATAAATGAAACTTCACAGAACGTTATTCAAATAATTTATATATTTAGATAATTGAAAAGTAATTCTTTGAAGGAGTTATTTGCATTTTTTAAGGAAAATGAAATATTTACAAATATAAGAAAATATGTACATTAAACAAACACTTACACATTGTCTACGGTGTATCTATATTACTTGAATACTGATTCTGGGAAATGGGAATTAATAAATCTGGTAAATATGGATAAATAAGTTTGACATGAAATAATTCCGTGTGTACTATGTTTCTTTGGAAAAGATTAAGTCAAAACAAACACTAGTGATTAACCTGAGGAGTTTTCAGTAACAAGGCTAAGAGAAGCCATGGAATAAATATGCCCAAAAGGATAGTCCAAGGCACAAGAGAAAATAAATGTTTTCAATTCTATGAAGGCTTTTCCAGCCTCCATGGACAGACCCTGTCTTTATTCATGTGTCTAATATAGAATTAATTACATAGTGATGCAAATAGTTTTCAATGTACCTCTTTTTATTGTGAACATCTTGAAATGGCATGTTTGATTTCTTTATAATATTATAATGTTACTTTTTGTTGCTGTTGTTGTTGTTGTTATGTCCAAATCAAATTATTGGACTTCCAGTTTTGGTTCTGGTACATAGAGAACTTAGAATCCTCACTACAATCCTTACAGCAACAACTGAAAAATGTTCAACAAGCTTAGTATTAATGACTCTCTTGGAGTTCCTCAAAGACTTGAAGGCATAGGGCCAAAAAACACCCTGAAATCTGCAAAGAGGGATGAATACAGAGAAGAACAGGCGTGATCAGCTTATTTGAAGCACAGGCTGAAGAACCCATAAACTAGTCTAAAACTAAACCAAACTCGCCGCCATCATGTCGTATTCTACTCATACCGACCCCTCCTTGGGTTTCTGAGGCAGTATCGCTACGGAAGTAGATTGCCCAATCTTCCTTCCAAAGAGTAGCTGGTGGGTTTGAACCACCAGCCTTCTGGTTAGCAATGAAATACCTTAGGCAGTATGCCACTAGAGCTTCCCTATAAACTAGTAGAGACACTTAAATGATAGTTTTGACAACTTGCTGTAGGTTTACCACAAGGATAAGGGGCTCTCTGGCCCAGTAGTCTTTGGGGAGCATGCTTTTACAGGTTTTACCACCAGAAATCATACAAAGTTCTCACAGTTAAGTAACAAGAAAAATCACTCTTTTACTATGACAGATGGAGGGAAAATGTAACCCTTTTTAAGTATACCCAGTGTATTCTCCATAATTGAGGTCTACTCTCCAGAGAAAAACCTTTACCAGAGACTTATGTCACCTAGGCATAATCAAACCAAAAATTAAAAAGGAGTTCTGGAGTAGTAGGTAAGGCATTTGGCTGCTAATCAGAAGGTTAGCAGAAGGGCAAACCCACCACCTACTCCATCAGAGAAAGATAAGGCAATCTATTCTCTTCAAGATTTATAGCTTTAGAAACCCAATGCAGGTAGGACATTATCCAACACCAGCCCCGTCTAGTCTTCTTGTCTCACAGAAAGGAGGAAAAAGCTAAGAAACACTTGTCAAGGTCAGTTTAAATGTGAATGATCTAAATATGCTAATTATTTGTAGAGCTATATATAAATAGGTGAAAAGTGAAGGAATGGAGAAAGATATACCATACAAACACTAACCAAAAGCAAGATGGGGTAGTTATATTCATCTTTGTCAAAGGAGATATTAGAACAAGGACAATTACCAAGTAGGTATAGGGATATAATATAATGATAAAGGGATCAGATTGTAAATTAGCTATAACAATTCTTAATGTGGATGTACCTAACTAAAACTTGTCAAAATACACAAGGCACATACTGATAGAACTCCAAAGAGAAGGAGATAAATCCACTACAGTCTCTGGAGACTTCAATAGCCCTCTTTCAGTAACTGATAGATCAAGCAGCCACAATATAAATACATATATAACCCACTGTCATCAATTTGGTTCCAACTCATAGAGACCCCCATTAGGTTTCCAAAGCTATAAATCTTTACAGAAATAGATTGCCTCATCTTCCTCCAAGAGAGCAAATGACAGGTTTGAACCACCAACTTTCTGGTTAATAGCCAAATGTCTTACCCACTACTGCACCAGAGGTCTTTCAATAAAGATATAGGTGACCCAAACTATACTATCAATCAACTTGATGTAATTAACATTTGTAGATAACTCCCTCCAACAAATAAAAAATAATTATTTGTTTCAAGTCCACAGGAAACACTCACCAAAACCAGATTGTATTCTGGGCCATAAAATGTGCCTTAACGCATGTAGAAGAACAGAAATAATATAGAGCATGTCCTGTGATTATAATGGAATTAAACCACAAATCAGAAATAGATAGTTGAAAAATTCCCAAATGTGTGAAGATTTAATAACAATTTAAATTACACATGACCAAAGAGTAAGTTTCAAGAGAAGGAAAAAAAAAAAAAAAAAACCTTTGGACTAAGTGAAATGAAACTGCATATTATGAAAATTTGTGATACAGAGAAAGAATTCTCAGAACTTTATAGCATTAAATACATGTAGTAGAAAAGAAGTAAGATCTGTAATTATTAATTAAAGCTTCCACCTTAGTAAAGAAGAGTAAGAAGAAATATTTAACCCAAAAGCTAGCAGGAAAAAAAAATATTAGAGGAGAAATCAATGTAATTAAACATTAAAAAAAAAGAAAGAAAGAAAACACAAACGCTATATTTTAAAATCCATAAAATTAAAAAATCTATAGTTAAGGTAATCAATAAGTAACATCATGATACATAAAGAAAATATTGAAATTGTCAAGGCCTAATTTTACTTAGATTCAAATCAATGCCCATGGAAGCATTGAAATCTAACCAAGTATCTGCTTCAAAAAGCCTCTTCAGATTGGTAAAAACAAAGAAGTCACTCTGAGGACTCACGAAGGCCTGACCCAAACCATGGTGTTTTAAATCACCTTGTATGCACATGAAAACTCGACATTGAGTACGGAAAAGAGAAGTTAAGACTTTGAATTATGGTATTGGCAAAGAATAATGAATATACTATGGACTGCCAAAAGAACAAAAAAATCTTGCTTGGAGGAAGTACAGATGGAATGCTTATTGGAAGCAAGGATGGTGAGATTTGCCTCCTCTTCTTTGGTCAGGTTGTTAGGCGGGACCAGTCCCTAGACAGAAATATCAGACATGGTAAACTAGATGGTCAGGGAAAAAGAGGTACAACCTTGATGAGATGAATTGACACAGTGACTGTAACATTGGCTGAAACATAGCAATGATTACAAAGAAAGTACAACTGGTTAATTTTTCATTGTGATGTATATGAGGTCACTATGAGTTGGACCAGAATCAGTGGTGCCTAACAACAATAAGAACAGCAACAAGGTAATCAAGAAAACAGGGAGAATATAGAGATTACCAATAACAAAATTGAAAGAGCAATCATAACTGATCCCATGGACAAAAAAGGGTAAAAGGGGAATGATATGAACCATTCTATGTCCTCAAATTTGGTAACTTAGATGAAATTAATCAATTCCTTAAAAACTAAAACTAAAAAAAAAAAAAAATACTCACTGCTATGGAGTCAATTCTGACTCATAGCAAACCCCATCAGATTTCCAAGTCTGAAATCTTTAGAGAAGTAGATAGTCCAATCTTCCTTCAGCAGAACAGCTGGGGGTTTGAACTGCTGACCTTCTGTTTAGCAGACAAATGCCCTATCCACTACGTCATCAGAGCTCCTTCACTGGAAGGATAAGAAGTAACAAATATCACTCAAGTAGTAGTGAATAATATTTATCTATTATTATAGATAAATAATCCTATATCTATTAAAGATATTGAATCAATTATTAATAACCTACCCCCAAATAAATAGAAGGTCCTGATTGTTTCAATTATGAATTTTACAAAATAAATAATAATACCAATTATCTCTAGTCTCTTCCAGAAAATAGAAGCAGAGAGAACAATTTTGAAAACATTAAATGAGGCCAGCTATATCCTTGTTGTTATTTTGTTGTGTTGTTATGTGTGGTTAAGTCAGACCCGACTCATAGCGACCCTTCCTTGGGTTTCTGAGGCAGTATCACTAAGGTAGTAGATCGCCCAAACTTTCTTCCAAGGAGTGGCTGCTAGGATTGAACTGCCAGACTTCTGGTTAGCTGTCAAGTGCCTTAGGCATTATGCTATCCTAGGTATTGAATTTTGAGTTCCCCAATGAGTCTTCCTCCTAGGAAAGGTCTATGGACTCTGGGGAGAATGCTGCTATTTATCCATTTCTTACAATACCAGTGAATTTCTGTCCTGTTAG
This sequence comes from Orycteropus afer afer, assembly GCF_000298275.1. NCBI lineage: Eukaryota > Metazoa > Chordata > Mammalia > Tubulidentata > Orycteropodidae > Orycteropus > Orycteropus afer. The sequence continues at coordinate 171,786 of NW_006922551.1, forward strand.
TGGCCAGGCAGAAGTCTTCTCTTGCAAAATCTCCAGCCAGGGATTAGCAGTCTTCCAGTAGCCTGGTATAAAGAAAACCTATCAGGCATAAGGTTCATCACACCCTCCTCATATAACATAGTGCTCAGATACCCTTTGACAAAAAGGCTGTTAAAAGAGAAAGGGTTCAAAAATTGTCAGGTGCATTGATGTTTGTGACACAAGTGACTCAGAGAGAACAACAATGGAGGCAGTTAATAATCTAATTTGTCTAAAATGATCAGGACATGGATTTGCTCTGAGAAGAAAACACCAAGAGGGTTTCCTGGGAAGTCATCTCTTGCTGCAGTTTCTACTGAAGAGCTGAATGTCCCTGGAATTCTGCAGTTAGTTTTACTTTGAGCATAGTCAGGGTGGTTGTGTTCTATTTGACTGTTCTCAAAGAGAAGAGTAAATAGAAGTGTAAATTATTTATCTCATTTTGAAAATTGTCTTCAAATATTGATGTGTAATTCTCCAGCATCCATTATAAATTCCTCAACATTCATCCTGACAGGGTTCCTTGTCATGGACCAGCACTATCCTTGGTTTTCAATTCCCTGCTCCTCAATCTATGCCACGGTGTTCCTAGGAAACAGCATGGTGCTCCATGTAATTCATACTGAGCCGAGCCTACACTAACCCCTGTTCTACTTCCTGGTCTTGTTGGCCATCACCGACCTGGGCATGGAACTGGCCACTGTGCACACGGTGCTGGGAATCCCATAGAGGATCAACCAGGAGATTGATCTGGATACCTGCATACCACAGACTTATTTTGTCCATGGTCTCTCCTGCACAGAATCTGGAGTCCTACTTGCCATGGCCTTTGATAGCTTCATAGCAATTTGCAATCCTCTGAGATATATATCTATTTTGACTACTAGTAGAATCATTTCTTTCATGGTAGCCATTTTGATGAGAAGTGCTTTGTCCCTTCTTCCTGTCATCATTCATTTGAAGTTCTTCCACTACTGCCATCCTCATATCCTCTCCCACTCTTTCTGCCTCCACCAGGACCTACTCGGGCTGGCTTGCTCTGATATCCACTTCAACAGCTTTTATAGCCTGGCTCTGGTGATTTCTACAGTGTTGTTGGATGCTATCCTTATCCTCATCTCCTATGTTTTCATTCTGCACACTGTAATGACAATTGCATCCTGGGAGGAGAGGCTTAAGGCTTTGCAGATCTGTATTTCCCACATCTGTGCTGTACTGGTTTTCTATATTCCCATCATTGGCCTCACCATGGTACACTGCTTTGGAAAGCATCTCTCAGCTTTGGTTCGTGTCCTAATGGGCAATATTATATCCTCTTACCACCCCTGATGAATCCAGTCATCTATCGTGTAAAGACTCAGCAGATACGAAGCAAGATGAAGAAATGGTTTTCCCTGAAAATGTAATGACACTGTTCAATATTCGTGGGTAAGAAGAATTTAAGGACAAAATAATAGTGCTAGTTCCCATATGTGCAAAAATTTACAAAATGAATACTATTTTCTATAACTTTTTATTGTATGATGAGTTGAGTAATAACTTAAGTGACTTTCTAATTCAAGAGAGATAATATAACTATTATTTGTCAATATACATTCCAGAAAATATTTCTGAATGTTTGCTGTACAATAATCATAGCTATTATGATCATAGAAAGAAAAGTTAAATTGTTATGCAACATAACATGGCTACAATATGAAATCATGGTACACTAAGTCTATCAGTACTTTCATTCCATCTGCGTGCCTAGACACACTTTTACCTAAAATTTTGGAAAGTGTTCCCTATTGTTTAGATTACTAAAGTGATGATACTTATATTGGAATACTTAATGCAGTGAAACTGGACTTTCCCCATTCCTAGAGGAAAGGTGAGCAATATCTAAAGCACCGACTCTAAGTCTTCCCTCCAAGCTATTCTCTCTTTTGGCTTTTCATCTATTAGTGACTTAAGTCCCATAAAGCAATTTTGGAATAATCTTTTTTATAATCCCTTGATCCCAAAGGTTTTATTTTTCAATTCCTTTACATGATATTAAAATGTCAGCTTACTGCATATACTTGCAAAGTTTTTAAAATAGACTTTAATTTTACATCAATTTTAGATTCACAGAAAAATTGTGCAGAAAGTATAGAGAGTTCCCATACACTCCTCTTGTACCTGGGAATAGTTTATCCTATTGTTAACATCTCACATTCCTGTGGTACACTTCCTACAATTGATGAACTGGTATTGATACATTATTCTTAGCTGAAAGATGTAGATTACATTAAGGTTTAAGATATGTGTTGTACAGTTCTATTGCTTTTGATAAATGTATAATTTCCCATGTCCACCATTTTAGTATCATACAGAAAAGTTTCACTTAAAATACCCTGTGCTTGACTTGTTCATCTGTCCTCTCCCCTAGCAACTAATGATCTTCTCACTCTCTTTATAGTTTTTCTTTTCTAGAATGTAATATAGTTGGAAACATACAGTTTGTACATTTTCAGTATATAGTTTTTCAAACTGAATTATTTCACTTTAACAGTATGTGCTTAAGAATCTTCCATGATTTTTCATAGTTTTATAGTTGCACATAAGAGCTCTGGTGGCACAGTGGGTAAGGCATTTTGCTGCTAACCGGAAGGTAAACAGTTCAAACTCACAAGCTGCTCTGCAGCAAGAAGATGGGGCAATCTACTTCCATTAAGATTTACAACCTTGGAACTCCTATGAGAGTCGCTGAGTTGGAATTGACTTGAGGGCAGTGGGTTTGAATTTTATAATGACATATGTACTTTTCATCCCACATTTTTTCACTAAATACTGTACCATAGCAATTTACCTGTGGCATGCTTAGGTTTTCATAAAGTTTGAAGAAAAGGAGTTACATATAGAAAGTATTGAAGAAAACACTGAAATGGATAATAACCTCAACTAGAAAAATGATCGTGGGAATGGAAATGTAAAAGCAGATTTGAATGATAATTAGGTATATAAATGCATGGAAATAACTGATTAACTATAGTTTGGTTGTTTTGGTTACCTCTAGTGCTGCTCTGGGAGCTCTGGTAGCGTAGAGCCTAAGGCACTTGACTGCTAACCAGAAGGCTGGTAGTTCAAACCTACCAGCCACTCCTCGGAAGGAAGGTTGGGCAATCTACTTCCGTAGCGATACTGCCTCGAAAACTGAAGGAGGGGTCGCTATGAGTCGGGGCCGACTCGACGGCACATAACAACAACAACAACAACAGTGCTGCTCTAACAGAAATACCACAAATGGATGGCTTTAAGAAATAAGACTTTATTCTCTTACTGTTTGAGGGGCTAGAAATCCATGTTCAAAATGCCAAGTTCTAGGGTCTGGGTGAAAGCCCCTCAACGTTGGGCTTCAGCTCTGCCTCTTGATCCTCACTCACTGAACTGGAGGCTTTTCTTAACTCAGGCAGCTGCTGGATGCTGAGGCTGAAAAACCCAAGGTTGACAAGTTAAAAGGCACAGTCCCAAGGTTATCAAACAACATGGCAGGCCACTAGTTCAAGTCCCAAGATTGGCAGGGCATGGCAGGCTGCTGAATGAAGACTCGGCTACATTCAAGGTCCAATTGTGCCAAAAAATTGCAGAGACCTTTGTCAAAGCTCTCCTTATATGCTGGAAGCAGGCCACATCCCTAAGGCAGCTACTCAGCTGCTCCAGTAGATTCCACTACAGAGCTGATCACCAATCTCATGATGGGGAATAACTATATGCAGCTCTCCAGCTGCTCAAAACCTGGCCCAGCTAACTTGACACATAGCCTACACTACCACATTAGTAAACGGGAGAAAGTTTTGTAATTGATATTCAGGTATCTGGCTGGTGAAATTGGGTGCACTCTGGTGTCATTCAACGAGATAGGTTTGTTGTTATCATGTGTCCTCGAGTCAGTCTCAAACTCATAGTGATCCTATGTACAACAAAACAAAACAATGCTCAGTCTAGTGCTATCCCCCCAACCCTTGCTATGTTTGAGCCCATTATGAAAGCCACTGTGTCAGTCCAATTCATTAAGGGTCTTCTTTTTTAACTTACTCTCTGCTTCACCACCACCACTCATCTGTCAGTTTCTTGTGCGAGGGTGGCTTGTATGTTGCTCTGAAGCTGGAAGTCATAGCACCAGTATTTCAAATACCAGCAGGATCACTCAGACAGATTTCAGCAGCGTTTCCAGATTAGAACACAATGGGAAAAAGGATGGGGCCATCCACTTCTGATTAAAAAAAAAAAAATGGTCACTGAAAACCTTATGAATAGCAATGAAACATTGTCTGATATATTATTAGAAAATTTCATGAGTAACAATGAAATGTCTGATATAATGCCAGAAAACGAGACCCTCAAATTGGAAGACATTCAAAATACAACTGAGGAAAAACTACGTCCTCAAAGTAGAATCAACTTTTATGATGAGGTGAGAATAAAGTTTCACACCCTTCACTTGCTGATGCGGCCTGACTCAAAATCAGAAGAAATAGCTGCAAACATCCGTAGGATATTATCCATATACCTACAAGGAAGACCATGTAATACTATCATTATTCAAATTTACACGCCAAACACTAAAGCCAAAGATGAAGAAATTGAAGAGTTTTATCAACTTGTGCAGTCTGAAATTGATCAACCACACAACCATGATACATTGATAATTACTTGTGATTAGAATGCAAAAGGTGGAAAGAAGAAGCATCAAGCATTGGTAGTTGGAATATATGGCCTTTGTGAGAGAAATGACTTTAGAGACTGCATGATAGAATTTTTCAATACAAACAATCTATTCATTGTGAATACTTTGTTCAACATACATGATGACTATACACGTGAACCTTGCCAGATGGAACATACAGGAATCAAATGGACTACATTTGTGGAAAAATGTGATGGAGAAGCTACATACCATCAGTAAGAATAAGACCAGGAGCTGACTGTGAAACAGACCAACAGTTGCTTATAAGAAAGTTCAGGTTGAAGTGTATGGATGTTGTACTGTCATTGACACTATTGTTCTTCAGAATAGGTATTGAAATGTTCTTTTTGATGATGAATGCACTGCCATTCTTCTTCAATTTGTCATTCCTGGCATAGTAGACCATATATATGATTTTCTGATTCAAAATGACCAATTCTAGCCGATTTCAGCTAATGCCTAAGATACTGATCTTTATGTATTTCATTTCGACAACTTCCAATTGTTGTAGCTTCAAGGCTAATATTCCACAGTCTGAATATTAATGGATGTTTGCAGCTGTTTATTCTCTTTTGAAGTCATACCGTATCAGCAACTGAAGGTCCTGAAAACTTTATTCCATCCACGTCATTAAGGTTGACTCTAAAAGTAGGCAGCTCTTTCCCATTTGAGTGACTTTCAACCTGAGACACTCATCTTCTGGAGCTACATCAGGCAATGTTTCTCTGCTATTTATAGGTTTTCAGGAGCTAATTTGTTTTCATAAGTGGACACTTCTGCCTTCTTCCTGGTCTGTCTTAGTTTGCAAGTGTTGCTGAAACCTGTCCACCATGGGAGACCTTGCTGGTATTTGAAATACCAGTGACATAACTTCCAGCATCATAGCAACATGCAAGCCACCACAGTTCAACAAACTGACAGGCAAGTGGTGGGACAAGACAGTGACCAGAGAAACAAGATCCATTGTTATCCTAGAAGATAATGAAAGCTACTTTAAACATACTATTTGTACATATCTGCGGAAGAGTTACTAATATTCATTCAAAATACTGAGGGAGAATCCTCAGTGTTTTAGACATGGTGCTTGCTTTTGTTACTTCTATGCTGCTCTAAAAGAAAATATATCACAAATGGGATGGCTATACCAAACAGGAATTTATTCTCTCACAATTTTGGAGGTTAGAAGTCCAGTTCCAGGTGCCAGCCTCTAGGGACTGGGTGAAAGCCCCTTGAACTTGGGCTTGAGCTCTGCCTCTTGTTTCCAGCCCATTGAAGCTAGAGGCATCTCTTCACTCAGGCAGCTCTAAGTTGCTGAGGCAGACAAACCCAAGTTCTGCAAGTGAAAAGGCACAGACCCAATATTACCTAACCACATGGCAGGCCATTAATTTAAGCCAATTAAAAGTCCCAAGATCACCAGGACAACATAGCAGGCTGCTGAACAATGAATTGGATACTTGCAGGGTTCAAAAGTGCCATCGGCTGGAGAGCTTTCTCAAAGTTGCTTCTTGTATACTGGAAGCAGTTCACATCCCTAAAGCAGCTACTCAGCTGCTCCAATAGATTTCACCACGCAGTTCATCACCAGTCTCACCATGGGGAATAACTACATCCAGCTGTCCAGCCACTTGACCGGGCCCAGCCAAGGTGACACACAAACTTAACTATTGCAGTGCTAGATACTACTAAGACGTAGAGAACAAGAAGTAATTTTTTTAGAAAAAATTGTTTGTCTAAAATATAGCAGGTAATAGTCAAAAACATGAAATCAATGTCTACATTTACAAATGCCATACTTAAGAAATGAAGAGTGAAATGGCAACTTTAAAAATCATGGGGACACATATAGGCAGATTAAGAGTGTTAGATTAACTCTTGTTCAGATAGGGGACTCCATTTCCACACACCAATTTTACTTTTCCAAAGTTAAATTATGTTCTAAGTATATTAGAAATTGTGTCCTGGAATTGGAACGAAACGATTCTCGCCATTCAAGAATCAATTTTGGAAGCCAGTCAAAGCAAGTATGAATATATTATGGTTTTGATTATTGTATCTCTTGACTTCTCTTTTATTAACTGAAAGGTTAAAGGAAGCCTAGAACTGAGACTTATATTGCAGAAAGTTATTTTATGGGGAGAACACAGGGGAATCCCTGAAATTCATGGAGGGAAAGCCAATTAGCATTTGGTTGCCTCTCAGAGATACCTCTTCATACAAAAAAAAAAAAAAAGGGAGGG
>NW_006922551.1:178851-184427 GCF_000298275.1 Orycteropus afer afer
TTGACTTCTCTTTTATTAACTGAAAGGTTAAAGGAAGCCTAGAACTGAGACTTATATTGCAGAAAGTTATTTTATGGGGAGAACACAGGGGAATCTTTATAATTTCAACATAAAATGCCAATTAGAATGTGGTTGCCTATCAGAGAAACCTCTTCATACAAAAAAAAAAAAAAAGGGAGGGAGTGGTTAAATTTGGTGGCCTATTGAGAAGTCAATTTTGTCACTTGTCCATTTGTCAGGTGACTTACAGCATAGTCCTGTCCATGTGTTGACAGTATATTTGTTCAATATTGCTCTCATGGGAAGAGATTTATTTATATAGATTTCCACACCAGCATGTGGTGTTGTATGCACACAAGAAGGTTGAATCATTAAGCTTGTGACTATTGTTCTCACAGATACTTGCAAGTAGAGAAATAAATATTTAGGAAATATTCAAAGGGAATGTGGGGAACTCAACCATGCAAACTGGCATACACAGTCAGTACTGAACAGAAATCCTGAAAGGGTGAGTATATTTCATATGGGATTTGAGCTCGGGCATAGTAGTAGAAATAAATAGTACTGCTTTCCTTTTGTACCAATGTGTATTTCCTTTTTCTTTTCTTCTTTTGTCATGGAAATATTCTTCCAACATTCGGCTAAGACAGCTATGTGTTCTTACGTGCATCAAGATTGGAAGTAAAGCTTTAATTAAAACAGATGAAGTTTATCCATCGACATACTGATTCCCAGCACTTTTAGAATACAAGTTCTCTATTTTTCTAATCTGCATTCTCCAGTTCTTCCTGCACTCTGGCTCTGGCACAGCTAATAAGGTACACAAAAAAGAAGGAATTGGCAATGTGAAAAATTGGAGGTATGAAAAATGACAAGCAGTTGCCTTAGAAACCTTTTTGTTTGTTTGTTTGTTTTGTTTAATTCTCATACAGACAAAAGAATCCATACATATATGAATATTTGAAATGGACCTGACCAGATAAGTTTCTCAAATAATGACTGTATATGTGAGTCTGTGTGTGTGCTTGTGCCCATTTGTGAAGGAATGGTAGTGGAATGGTCAGGATTAGGTTAGGTAGACAGTGGTGAGTGGAGGGAAGAAGAACAAGGGCCAATGGACAGAATGATTATATCAGTCCAGAGAGTTGGCATGTGGTTCCAGTGTATGGAATTGAGAATATCTGAGAGCTAAACTGAGTGGAAGTTTGATTTTACCTGCTTAGAGAGTTAACTTAATCCTGGATTACCCCACTATTTTTTAAGGGTTTAGGGCATCATAGAAGTAAGTTTTGAATTAATCAAGGCTTCAATATAGTGATAATATTTTTTAATGTATATTTTATTATATTTTGTTGTTGAAAATAACCTGAGAACATACACCAAATTAACAATTGCTACATGTATAATTCAGTGACATTAATTATATTCTTTGAGTTATACAAACATTATCATCTGTCTTTTTCAAATTTTTCTTCCCTCTTAACATACTTACTGCCCACTCAGTTTCCTACATAATCTCTCCAGTTGTCACTGTCAGTTTGATTTCATACAGACATATCTCAAAAGATCACTATGCTCAAGGCATTCATTAGGCTAAACTATATGTTTAGGGAGCTCTGGTAGCATAGTGCCTAAGGCACTTGACTGCTAACCAGAAAGCTGGCGGTTCAAACCCACCAGCCATTCCTCAGAAGGAAGGTTGGGCATTCCTACTTCCGTAGAGATACTGCCTCGGAAACCCAAGGAGGGGTCTCTATGAGTAGGGCCAACTCAATGGCAAATAACAACAACAACAACATTGTTTTGTTTAGGAAGACTTCAGGAAAAATTTTGGTTTAAGGGTTAAGGCTTCAAGGACAATTATTTCAAGGAGTTACAAACCCTTGTGATAATTTTGGAGGAAAACGTCCAACTTTTCCATATATGTCCATGTCACATCATTTCATAATGTTACATGCTCAGACATAGAATACTCTTTCCATTGAAATTCACTGAAGGAAACAACAATTTATGTTGAAAACTGTGGTCAATTCAATCTGATTCAAGGCGATCCTGAGTGAGTCAGAACAGACTGGTATTAAACAGAGTTTTCAATGGCTGATTTTTCAGAAGTAGATTGTCAGAACTTTCTTCAGAGGTCCCTCTGGCTGGATTGCAATTGACAACCTCTTAGTTAGCAACCAAGCATGTTAAACTCTTGCAGGGACAATTTGTGTTGAGGGCTTTGTATATGTACATCTGGCCTTAAATTTGTTGGAGTAAGAACTAAATGTTGAAGAATGTTTTATATTTATATCAGAGAGAAACAGCATTGTTAGGTTAAACATATATGATGTGGATGCAAGGTACAGTACAATTTTAGGGCCAAAGTTCTAGTATGAAAATGAAACAGAAAAATAAAGACATAAAAGAGTACAGCCTCTTTTTCTGCTGCAAGTTCTGTAGCTTTAATGTTTATTTACTCCACTCTTGACACAGTGCCTCACAGAGAGCAGAAGCTCAATAAAAGGATTTTGAACTTAATTGAACTCAATATTAATATGTCAAGATTCAATATGCAAGAGGAAACATAAGCTTCTGGAGATTATGATACTGTTGTAAAAATAGGAATTGCAAAATTGGAAGAGATATTAACACATCCAGGGCAGAATGAATGACAGTAAACTAGAAACTGAGACATGTATTAATTAATATCCAGTGATGTCTTACATAGGAAAAGGAAGTTGAAACAGATAACAGGATTTATGACGACTAGGTTTGTATGAAAACACTCTTGTTTTAAAGAAACTATTCAAAATAATATGAATTTGCTGTAGTTTTATTTAAAACATTTAAACATCACTTCATCCATCAAAACTTTATTCTCTATATCAAAAGATTTTTTTAAAATTAAGACCTTATCATAACATGAATCTTGCTGAACTAATATGATTACCTAATACAGCAAAGTATACTTGAAGTGTTTTTTGTCCTTATTTGGATATTTTCTGATTTAGTTTACTAAAAATATTAATTAAGATCAATTATTTCTTGTATACATTTTAAAATAAATGTTTATTTATTGATGTTGTCATTATGTGCCTTCGAGTTGGCTCCAGCACAGAGACCCCACCTTGGGTTTCTGAGGCTGTATTGCTATGGAAGTAGATTGCCCAAATTTCTTTCTGAGAAGTGGCTGGTGGATTTGAACCACGAACCTTCTGGTTAGCAGTCAAGTGCCTTACACGCTATGCTACGAGAGCTCCTAATTATTGACTAGATTTTGACAATAGAAAAAGTGCCTGGGGGAAATAAACTGCATAGTATCTTTTGCTTTTTGCCTTTGTACTCCTACGCAAAATCTTCCCAAATCAAAAATCTGCAAATCTAAATTTTCCTAAGAAGACTGTCTATTTATCAAGCATTAGTGAAATCTACATTAGCCTAGTCTACTGTTTGACAATGGCAAGTTTAATTTGTATTATTTATGTCTAAATAAAGGGTCAGAGTTACACAGTAGTAAAAGTGTTCAGTTGCTTACCTAAACATAAGTGGGTCAAACCCACCAGCCACTCCACAAGAGGAAAATGTGTCTTCTACAAAGATTTATAGCCTTGTAAAATATGGGGCAGTTCTAATCTGTCCAACAGGTGCTTCTGGCTATGTTTCAATAATAAAAATATAATGTTCCATCAGTACATGAGCAGGTTTGACAAAATGACTTTTGAAGTTATAGTCAAACTCTATTTATGTAAATACAGGTGAGAAGAGGAAACAGTAGAGAGACTCCTAAGAGAAGTGGTCATCCTTACTCAGGCTGTGCTCAGTCATCATGCTCAAGCTCAATGGTACAATTTTCATGCCCCCATTGCTGACACTGATTGGGATTCCTGGCCTGGAGTCTGTGCAGTTCTGGATTGGAATTCCTTTCTGTGTCATGTACATCATTGGCATCTTTGGGAATTCCTTGCTCCTTGTCATCATCAAATCTGAACACAGCCTCCATGAGCCCATGTATCTCTTCCTGGCAATGCTTGGAGCAACAGACATTGCTCTCAGTACATCCATCCTACCCAAAATGCTAGGTATTTTCTGGTTCCATTTACCAGAGATATGTTTTGAAACCTGTCTCTTGCAGATGTGGCTTGTCCACACATTCCAGTGCATTGAGTCAGGTATTCTGTTGGCTATGGCCCTGGATCGCTATGTGGCAATCTGTCATCCTTTGAGACATTCAATTATATTTACTCACCAATTTATCACCCAGATTGGGGTTGGAGTGACACTCAGAGCTGCTCTCCTTGTAGCTCCATGTCTAATCCTTATCAAATGCCGGCTGAAATTCTACCGAACCACTGTGGTCTCCCACTCCTACTGTGAGCACATGGCTATCGTGAAGTTGGCAGCAGAAGATGTTCGCATCAACAAGGTCTATGGTCTTTTTGTGGCTTTCAGCGTACTGGGCTTTGACATCATCTTCATCACACTTTCCTACATCTGGGTATTTATAACTGTCTTTAGCCTGCCTCAGAAAGAAGCAAGGTTGAGAGCCTTTAACACCTGCATTGCACACATCTGTGTCTTCCTGGAGTTTTACCTCTTGGCTTTCTTTTCCTTCTTTACACATAGGTTTGGGTTCCACATTCCATCCTACATTCATATTCTTCTGTCCAACCTTTATCTGCTTGTCCCACCTTTGTTCAATCCTATAGTTTATGGGGTAAAAACCAAACAGATACAAGATCAAGTGTTCAAGATTTTCTACTCTAAGGATCCATCTTAATTTCTAATTTAACTTACTTTATTTTAAATAGCAAATGTCACTCTGAAAACACAATGTTCTTAGGAAGAGTCTTTGTTCTCTGAAGTTTATTGTGTACTGAAATATAAAGTTGCAGCTCTGCACTGAAATGCATAAAGACTTTCATTCCTAATTAAACAATTTTAGTTTTTATTGACCTAGAAAAAATGGAAGCAGACAGATACAAATATTTAGTAAATAGATGCCATAAAAAGCAAAAATCATGAAGATTCATTTGTATTTATTAGTATTTGGTGATGGTAGTTTCTTAAAAGTACAGCTATATATTTATGTTTTAATCTCTATTAAAATATCAAGTACATTGGTGTCACAGCAAAAGAATTTCTGTCTTATTTATTATAATTCCAATGTATATGAACAAATTAATGTCACCACCATCTGTAATCACATTCATCATCATTGTTGTTATTGTTTGCTGCCATCAAGTTGGCCCTGATTCATAGCGACCTCATGTAAAACAAAATGAAATACCTGGTTTTGAGCCATCTTCAAGATTGTTAGTATGCTAGAGACCATTTTGTCAGTTGCCGTGTATTGCATTTGCAGTTTGAGGGTCTTACAACTTAGCAATCACATCTTCCAGCACTACATAGTACCATATTCTGTTGTGATCTATAAAGCTTTTATTGGTTGCTTGTTGGAAGTAGATCACAAAGCTTGTTTTGCTAGCCCGTCTACCTCCACTGAAACCTGTCAACCATGAGTATTCCTGCTAGTATTTGAAATATTGGGGAAATAACTTCTCATATCACAGAAACACACAAGCCATCACACT
>NW_006922551.1:191927-193663 GCF_000298275.1 Orycteropus afer afer
GTGTTTACTCTTTTTCTCTTGATCTTCCTATTGTTGATTTCTAACTTGATAGCATTATGATCTGAGAAGATGCTTTGCAGTATTTCAGTGTTTTTAAATTTATTAAGGCTTGCTTTATTGACTAAGATATGGTCTATCATGGAAAATGTTCCATGTGCACTAGAAAAGAATGTATATTTGCTGTTGTTGGGTGAAGTGCTCTGTAGATGTGTATAAGGTCAGTTTGGTCAATTGTATTGTTTAACTCTTTTTCATATTTGTTTTGTTTCTTTCCAGTTGTTCTATCTTTCATTGAAAGTGGTGTATTAAAGTCTCCCACTATGACTGTGGAGTCATCTATTTGAATTTTCAGCTCTTTTAATGTCTGATTTATGTATCTTGGGGCTCTTTCATTGGGTCCATAGATATTTATTATAGTTGTACCTTTCTGTTCAATTGATCCTTAATCTTTATATAATGTCCTTCCTTGTCACGTAAGGTGGTTTTTGTCTTAAAGTCAATTGATCAGAAATTAATATTGCCACTCCTGCTCTTTTATGGTTGCCATTTACTTGATATATCTTTTTCCACCCTTTGTTTTTAGCCCATTTTTGTCTTTGTCCCTAATGTGTGTCTCTTGTAGGCAGCATATTGATGTGTTTTGTTTTCTTACCCAATCTGCAACTATCCATCTCTTGAGTGGTGCATTTAATCCATTGCCATTCAGTGTAATTATTGACAAGTATGAATTGACTGTTGTCATTTTGTTATGTGTTTTTTTTTATGGTGTCCCTTGTTTCTTTGTTCCATATTATTTTCTGTGCTGGCCTCATTATGTTCATGAATTATGTTATCATTTTCTTTGTTGCTGTTGTTTTACTATTTGCTGAATATTTGTGCTCATCCTCTTTTTTATTGTGAAGTGAAGGTTTATCATTTTTCTTTGAGGTTACACTGTGATTTTTAATGTTCTCCCTGAGATTAGAACAATCCATTCTATCTTGCAGCTTTCTTGACTTCCTCACCATTTAGAAGTTCTGTAAGTACACAGTATTTTCCTTCTTTTTGGTTTGTAGTAATCCTCACTTGGCAATTGATGTCCCTGGTTCCCTGTTTACAATCTTGTAAACTTATTTTATTTTGGATATGTCCATAGCTGTGGTTTCTTGGTTATGTCATCTTGTGTATTAATGGTTGGTTGTTATTTGCTATTTTTAGTCCTCTGTTCAAATGACTCCCTTTAATATCCCCTGTAAGGTTGGTCTGGTTTTAGCAAATTCCCTTAGTTTCTGCTTATCTGGAAACCTTCTAATTTTACCATCATATTTGAGGGACAGTTTTGTCAGGTATTGGTTGAAAGTTTTCTCTTTCAGGGTTTTATATATACCATCCCATTGTCTTCTCACTTGCATGGTTTCTGCTGACAAATCAGAGCTTATCTTGCATGTTGTCCTTTGTAAGTAACTTTTTGTTTTTCCCCTGCTGGTTTCCGAATTCTTTCTTTGTCTTTGATTTTGATTAATTTGATGATAGTATGTCTTGGTGATTTTCTTTTGGGGTCTATCCTATTTGGGGTTTGTTGTAGTTCTCAATAGATATATTCTCATCTTTCATCATATCAAGGAAGTTCTCCTCCAACAAATCTTGGACAATTGACTCATTGGTTTTATTTTTCTCTTCCTGTTCTGGAATTCCAATGACATGTAAGTTATTCCTTTTGATGGTATCCCACATGAACCTTAAGCTTTCTTCATTTT
>NW_006922551.1:193763-196726 GCF_000298275.1 Orycteropus afer afer
GTATCATATAATTAAACCACAGAGAGAAATTTTAATTGAAGACAATGGATGAAGTAAATGTGGAATGATTAGCAATTAACGTACTTGCTTTGCTTATACTAACTTCTGATGTGTAAAATAAAATGTTAAGAACTAACTTTTTAAACTATAGTTCAAGGGGGAAAACAATAGTTATGGAAGGTGAACTCCTTTTTTTCTATTATATATGAGTATGATTTTTCTGTTGCCTTTCCATATCTCTTGAACTAACAAAATTGATATCTCAGATGTGTGCAAATATAGGACAAATGCATTAGTGTTTATTAGACTTTTGTGTTTATATAATTTTTGCTGTACAACTTTCTATGAATTTCAAGATGGCCATTCTTGTAGAAAACTTAGGTGGTTTAAAACTAAATGGCTGGTTTATATATACAAGTTTACGATGAGAGTAGTGACTATGGCCTATTAATATTGTCAACTAGTGGCAAATGATGGCACTCTGAATATTTAAAGATGTGTATTTGGATCCTTTACCTCATTCTAAACAGTTATGTCCAGAAGTGCTTCTTCCAGCCAGTTCTGTAATATGTGCCAGACATGTTCACATTCTGTGTGGTTGACTAAGAGTAGTGTTAGGCTCTGTAAATATAAAAAAGTAGCAATGCTATCCTCTTAACATGTTCAGGTTTTAGACTAGATTTTTCGTAAGGAGTCATGGTCATGTGTCCTATGTAAGGCTCTGTGGGGTGTTCATTATTAACATTTCTCTGTCTTTCTATTCCAAAAGTGACCAATGATCTCCATAGTGCCAAAGCCAGATTTTTGTTTTTTTCCTATTGGGTATTTCTGTCATATTTCTACTTGTAGTTTTTTTTGTCCCTACATTCTCGTCTAATTTTGCTTTTATTTTCTCCTAAAAGTGATTACACTTTTATTATTTTATTTTTTATCCACTCTCATGTTCTATTTGGAACCCCTTCCATTGATGTCTTACTTTGTACATTAATCTTTTTATTTCAGCTATAGGCTCAATTGTTTCTCAGCATCTTTTCCAGGATGTCATAACTGAGGGCTCCTCCTGGATTCAGTGATATTCTTTGTGAATCATAGTAGTCTGTACAGTTTTGAAACTATATTATATTGAAATGTATGTATGATATTTGATATTTATGGTGGATGTTTTATAATTTAATAGTTTATCACTTAGTGTCTTGTATCTTTTTGGCATATATATTGTGTTTTAGAAATATTCCATTATTTGAATTTACTCTGTTATTGGTTTCAGTGACTTGGTATAATATTCATTGAGATGAGAAATTTCAAAGGACAGTTTTGCAGAGGGGAATGTGCCTGAGACTCCACTTACAGAAATGTTTTATGAAAAGAATAGAATAGACTAATATAACTATCCAGTTGCAATTACACACCGGGATCTAGAAAAAAAGATATTTTCTAATTCATTTGCCTATCACCAATGCCTTTTGTGTGGCTTATGCAAGACAAGTCATAACTGGAAATAGGAAAACAAATCAACTTTGATTGACCTTATATTTTGAAAAATAAGTAAGACAAAAAATATGCAAATGAATAAGTTTTGCTTTAAAGTAATATAAAATTAATAAGGGTTAAATGTGTGCATTTTCAGTATTTCCTTATAGCCACTAAAGACTTACAATAACAAAATTTTCTGGGTTGATAGTTATCTCTGCATGTGTGCAAAATATATATACTAGTTAATTGTGCTCATGAGAAACCTGTGTACGGACCAGGAGGTTGTCATTCCACCAGAACAAGGGGACACTGTATGGTTTAAAATCAAGAAAGGAGTGCATCAGGGTTGTATCCTTTCACCATACTTATTCAATCTGTACACTGAGCAAATAATCTGAGAAGATGGACTATGTGAAGAAGAGTATAACATCAGTTTGGAGGAAGACTCATTATCAACCTACAATACGCAGACGACACAGCTTTGCTTGCTGAAAGTGAGTATGACTTGAAACACTTACTGATAAAGATTAAAGACTACAGTCTGCAATATACTGTTAAGTAACTCCTGTCTTAGTGTTTTCTCCTTGCATTCTGTATTTAATTACAGAGCTGTGCATCCCCTCCAAACCTCATATCCACTCATTTCATACAGAGAATTCCTGCAAGTTTATGATCCATAAAATTTGGGGTGCTGGTTTCATATACATTGATAACTATGAGAATTCAGAAGATATAATAACCAAAGAATTTCTAAATGATATCAGATATATATAGAGAGAGAGACTAAAATATGAATATATATTCTCCCTCTTGTTTTCCATGATAAAAGTGAAAACCCTCTTTGGAAGAATTTACCCTTCTTCCTGACTGGTGCCTCTTGTTCAGATGCTCTGTGTATCTGCAAAGCATCTATGGGCTGCTTATACAGTTCTGGAAAGTTAGAGGAAGGAGGGTTAAAGATTGCAAGATCAGAAACCCAAAGCTGTCACTTTACAGATAAAGTAAGACACAAGGAATCATGAATATTAACTATGTATATTGGTAACTACATTTATCCAAAATTTATTAAAAATGGCTCTGAATGCACAGACTGTACCAGTACCCCACACCAACCAGGAATCCAGAGAAATAAATTAATAATCTGTACAACAGAGCTATAAAAAGTTTATTATAGCTGCTGAGTGCCAATTACCTATCATGATTGATTCTATGATAGTAGAGATAATAATAATGATTTAAGGAAAAACCTTTCAAAAAGTAAGAAAGACCCTATACTTTTTTTTTTCCACTTTTTTTTTTATTGTGATTTGGGTGAAGATTTACAGAGCAAATTCACTTTCCAAACAGCAGTTCACATACACTTTGTCTCATGTCATTGGCCACAGTTTACCACAATGCAACAGCTCCCCTCCCACTTCCTCCCCATAACTACCTCTTCCCAGTGTCCATCCCTCCATACACTCCTGCCCCCTCAGCTGTCTCCCTGTGCA
>NW_006922551.1:197924-208388 GCF_000298275.1 Orycteropus afer afer
CATAACTAAGTGAGTGCCTCCAATGGGGCATCCGTTTGTTGAAATATCTCAATGGGTATTCCGTCAATTCCTGGAGCCTTGTTCTTTGCCAATTCTTTCATTGCAGCTTTGACTTCCTCCTTCAGTACCATTGGTTCTAGATCATATGCCACTTCCTGAAATGGATGAAGATCAACCAGTTCCTTTTCATACAGTGATCCCGTGTATTCCTGCCATCTTCCCTTGATGTTTCCTGCATCATTCAATATTTTGGCCAAAGAATCTCTCAATATTGCAACTCCAGGCTTAAATTTTTTCTTCATCTTTCAGCTTGGGAAATGCTGAGCGTGTTCTTCCCTTTTGGTTTTCAAACTCCAGGTCTTTGCACATTTCATTATAGTAATTGATTTTGTCCACTCAAGCTGCTCATTGAAATCTTCTGTTCAGCTCCTTTGTCTTATCATTTCTTCCATTTGGCTTTAGCTTCTCTCCACTCAAGGGCAAGTTTCAGAGTCTCTTCTGCCATCCATTTTGGTCTTCTTTTCTTTCTCATCTTTTTAGTGATGTCTTGCTTACTTCATGGGTAATGTTCTTGATATCCTCCCACAATTCTTCTGGTTTTCTGTGGTTGGTGTTCAATGTATCAAATCTATTTTTTAGACGGTGTCTAAATTCAGGAGAGATATATTCAAGATCATATTTTGGCTCTCTTGGAGTTGTTTTAATTGTCTTCAACTTCAAGTTGAATTTGCATATGAGCAGTTGATGGTCTGTTCCAAAATAAGCTCCTGGCCTGGTTTTGGCTGAAGATTTGAGCTTTTTAACTGCCTCTTGCCACAGATGTAGTCAATCTGATTCCTGTGTGTTCCATCTGGTGAAGTCCACATGTAGAGCCACTGTTTGTGTTGTTGAAAAATTGTTTGCAATGAACAAGTTGTAGGTCTTGCAAAATCCTACCATGAGAGTTTCAGCATTATTTCTGTCGCCAAGGCCAAAATTTCCAACTACTGGTGATTCTTTTTTGTTTCCATCTTTTGTATTCCAGTCACCAGTGATAATTAACACATCCTGATTGCATGTTAGGTCAATTTCAGACTGCAGACTTTGATAAAATTCTTCAGTTTCCTCATTTTTGGCTTTGGTGGTTGGGGCATAAATTTGAATAATAGTCATATTAATGGGTTTTCCTTGTAGGCATATGGATATTATCCTATCACTGACAGCATTGTACTTCAGGACAGATCTGGAAACATCCTTTGTGATGATGAATGCCACTCCATTACTCTTCAAACTGTCATTCCTGGCATAGTAGATCACATGGTTGTCTGATTCAAAATGGCCAAACCCAGTCCATTTCGGCTCACTAATGCTAAGGATATCAATCTTTATGCATTCCATTTCATTTTTGACAACTTCCAATTTTCCTAGATTCATACTTTGTACATTCCATGTTCCGATGATTAATGGATGTCTGCAGCTGTTTCTCTTCAATTTGAGTGGTGCCACATCAGCAATTGGAGGTCACAAAAGCTTTGCCTTATCCACAGGAGTAAGGCTGGGTTTACTCAGATGATGCTACTCTTTCCCAGTCCTATTCTGAAAGCCTTCTAACCTAACCGGACTATTCATAAAGTTGTGGGGTAATGTATCAAACAGTGTTTCTTTGCTTTTCATAAGGTTTCCCTGGCCAATTATTTGAGAAGTGGACAGTCTCCTTCTTTTTCCTAGTTCGTCTCAGTCTGTAAGCTGGAGTAATACCTGTGTACCATGTGCATCCCACTGGGTTTGAAACACCAGTGGCTCAGTCTCAAAACTCACATCAACATGTCACCATGGTAGGACAAACCAACAGACAAGTTTGTCTCCCTGTTGGAAACATCTCACACCACCCTTATCTGGGTCCCTGTGGCTGATTCCTCCTCTGTTCAGATTCCTAGGCCTTTTAATCCCTCTTCTCCTGCTCTCCTGCCCTGCTGCTTTGGGGGTGCCTGATTTCCTCTCCTCACCTGGATCCCTGTGGCTGGCTGCTTCTCTGTCTGGGTTCCTGGCTAGAATAATAGTAAATAGGACAAAAGTAATAATAATAATAGTAGTTTTAAAACAGACAAAAACAAACAAAATAAAAAACAGAAAACAAAACAAAACAAAAATAGAGGCAGGGCGGGGCAGTGCATCTACCTCCGTCTGAGCACACAGACTGGGATGGAATTTCTGCTGGCCCAGAAAGTGGGTGGGAGTGAGGAATGGCTGCACATCAGTTCAGCAAGAAGGTGTGGGGTATGAGAGTAACAAGGGAAATGTTGCACATTTCCAGATATCTGGGTCCAAATGTCCTTGGGGTTCCTGGAAAGTGGAGCCTGTTCTTAAGTCCCTGGAATCTGAGAGAACACTGTCACTTTAAATATCCAAAATGGTCAAGGTGCTTGTGAAAATTCAAAATGACTGCATCCTCCTGACAGAGAAAAGTCCACAGCTAAGCCCGTTTTCCTCTTTGCTGCTTTTCCTTTTATTCCCCAGCCACCAGAGCAGTCCTCAGTGCAGTCCCTGGCTAGCACAGCTGATTTTTAGGTTCTTAGGTTCTACCAGCACTTGGCAATTTCCAATCTTTTTGTGCCATCAGGATTGCTGCCAGACCACAGCTCCTATATGTTATTAAAATATGTGACAACATTTATCTCATTTATGGAAACATTAATTCTTGAAATTATAAAAAAAGTGTAGATACTATATGAAAGCGAAGACATACAGCAATAAATATAAGGAGCTCTGGTAGCATGGTGCTTAAGGCGCTTGACTGCTAATCAGAAGGCTGGCAGTTCAAACCCAGAAGGAAAGCTGGGCAATTTACTTCTGCAGTGATACTGTCTCGGAAACCCAAGAAGGGGTCGCTATGAGTCAGGGCCAACTCTATGGCACATAACAACAACAACAAAAACAACAACAACAACATTTCTATTAAAATCCTTGGTTATTTGATCACTTTTCACATAGTTGCTGAATCCTTTCACATTCTTCTTTTGTATATGCTGTTCTTATTGTTAGGTACCATTGAGTCAACCCTGATTCATAGCAAATCTATGTACAACAGAACAAAACACTGCCCAGTCCTGTGCCAGCCTCACAATCCTTGCTATACTTGAACCCATCTTTGTAGCAACTGTGCCAATCCATCTCGTTGAGGGCCTTTCCTTTGTATGTAACCTCCACTTTACCAAGCATGATGTCTTTCACCAGGGAATGGTCCCTTCTGACAACACAACCAAAGTAGGTAAAATGAAGTGTGGCCATTCTCATTTCCAAGCAGCATTCTGGCTGCACTTCCTCCAGGTCTGAATTGTTAGTTCTTTGGCAGTCCATGGTACTTTCAGTATTCTTCACCAACACCACAACTCGAAAACACCAACTCTTCTTTGATCTTCCTTATTCATTATCCAGCTCTCTCATGCATATGAGGTGATTAAAAATACCATGGCTTGGGTTAGGTGCATCTTAGTGTTCAAAGATATATCTTTGTTCTTCAGCACTTTAAAGAGGTATTTTGCATCAGATTTTCCCAGTGCAATATGTCATCTGATGTCTTGACTGCTACTTCCATTGGTGTTGATTGTAGAACCAAGTACGAAATCTTTGACAACTTCAATCTTTTCTCCATTTATCATGATGGTGTTTATTGGTCCAGTTGTGAGTATTTTCATTTTCTTCATGTTGAAATGTAACCTATATTGCAGACAGTAGTCTTTAATCTTTATCTCAAGTGTTTCAAGTCATCCTCACTTTCAGCAAGCAAGGCTGTGTCATCTACATATTGTAGGTGGTTAATGAATCTTCCTCCAATCCTGATGTCATATTCTTCTTCACATAGTACAACTTCGCAGATTATTTTCTCAGCATACAGATTGAATAAGTATGGTGAAAGGATACAACCGTGATGCACTCCCTTCCTGATTTTAAACCATGCAGTGTCCCCTTGTTCTCATGGAATGACAGCCTCCTAGTCTGTGTACAAGTTCCTCATGAGCACAATTAAGTTGTATATATATTTTACATACATACAAAGATAACTATCAACCCAGAAATTTTTAAGTTATTGTAAGTCTTTATTGGGAGCTCTGGTAGCATAGTGGCTAAGACAATTGCCTGCTAACCAGACGGATGGTGGTTCAAACCCACCAGCCACTCCTTGGAAGGAAGGTTGGGCAATCCTACTTCCATAGTGATACTGCCTCAGAAACCCAAGGAGGGGTCTCTATGAGTTGGGTTTGACTCGACGGCACATAACAACAACAACAACAAGTCTTTAGTGGCTATAAGAAAATATTGAAAATACATACATTTAACCCTTATCAATTTCATTTTACTTTGAAACAAACTTATTCATTTGCATATTTTTTGTCTTACTTATTTTTCAAAATATAAGCTCAAACAAAGCTCTTTCTTGAATTATTTTCCTATTTTCAGTTACAACTTTTCTTGCACAAGCCACACAAAAGGCATTGGAGGTATGCAAATGAATTAGAAAATGTCTTTTTTTTCTAGATCCCAGTATGTAACTGCAACTGGATAGCTATATTAGTCTTTTCTATTCTTTTCATAAAACATTTTTATCAGTGGAGTTTCTGGCACATTCCCCTCTGCAAAACCATCCTTTAAAATTTCTTATCTTAATTAATATTACACCAAGTCACTGAAACCAATTACAGAATCAATTCAAATAATGGAATATTTCTAAAATACAATATATATGTCAAAAAAGATACAAGTAATAAACTACTAAATTATAAAACATCCATCATACATATCAAATATTATACATACATTTCAATGTAATATAGTTTCAAAACTGTACAGACCACTATGGGTCACAAAGAATATCAGTGAGTCCAGGGGGAGACCTCAGTTATGACATCCTGGAAAAGATGCTGAGAAACAATTGAGCCTATATCTGAAATACAAAGATAATTTTACCAAGTAATACATCAAAGGAAGGGGTTCCTAATAGAAAGTGACAGCAGGTAAAAAAAGAAAAGAAGAGTAATCACTTTTACAAGAAAATAATCGGAAAAGAAAAAATTAGAAGAGAATGTAGGGGGGGAAAGAAACTAAAAATAGAAATGTGGTAGAAATTTCCAATAGGAAAACAAAAAAGAAATCTGGCTTTGGGACTTTGGAGATCATTAGTCATTTTTTGAATAAAAGACAGAGAAATACTAATAATGAAAACCCTACAGAGTCTTACATAGGACATATGACCATGACTCCTTATGAAAAATCTAATCAAAAACCTGAACATATTAATAGGATAATAGTGCTTCTTTTTATATTTACAGAGCCTAACATTACTCTTAGTCAGCCACACAGAATGTGAACATGTCTGGCACATATTACAGAACAGGCTGGAAGATGTACTTCTGGACAAAACTGTTTAGAATGAGGTAAAGGATCCAAATACACATCTTTAAATATTCAGAGTGCCATCACTTGCCAGTAGTTGACAATATTAATAGGCCATATTCACTAATCTCATTGTAAACTTGTATATATCAACCATCCACTTAGATTTGAACCATCTAAGTTTTCTACAAGAACCGCCATCTTGAAATTCACAGAAATTTGTACAGCAAAAATTATTTAAAGACAAAAGTCTAATAAACACTAATGTATTTTTCCTATATTTGCACACATCTGTGATATCTATTTTGTTAGTTCAAGAGACATGGAAAGAAAACAGCAAAATCATGCTCATATATAATAGAAGAAAAGGAGTTCACCTTCCATAACTATTGTTTTCCCCTTGAACTATAGTTTAAAAAGTTAGTTTCTTAACATTTTATTTTACACAACAGAAGTTAGTATAAGGAAAGCAAGTATGTTAACTGCTAATCATTCCACATTTACTTCATCCATTGTCTTCAATTCAAATTTCCCTCTGTGGTTCAGTTATATGATACTGATAATAACTAGATTATATGTATTTCTATAGTAGGCTATGTGAAATATTTTGTAGGTGAGAAGAAATTACAAATATATGTATCAATTTATAAGTTAAAAATCTCACTCTGTATAGTTTTCAAATCATACAGAACTTTAGGACTTTGTAGCTGTTGGGTACCATTGAGTTAGCTCCCACTCATAGCATCCCCATGTACAACAGAATTAAATGTTGCCTGATCCTGTCTTCACAGTGGCAGATATAATTGAGTCTATTGTTGCAGCCACTGTGTCACTCTATCTCGATGAAGGTCTTCTCCTTTTTTGCTCACCTTTACTTCACCAAGCATGATGTCCTTCTCCAGGGATTTGACCCTCCTGATAGTGTGTTCAAAGTAAGTGAGACAAAATCTAAGGAGAATTTTTCTGTCCTTCTTTTAAGACAGATTAAGAATTTAATGGCATTATAAAGATGATTTACCATCTGTCTGTCAGTTTGAAACAGTGTGATGGCTTGTGTGTTTCTGTGATATGAGAAGTTATTTCCCCAATATTTCAAATACTAGCAGGAATACTCATGGTTGACAGGTTTCAGTGGAGGTAGACAGGCTAGCAAAACAAGCTTTGTGATCTACTTCCAACAAGCAACCAATAAAAGCTTTATAGATCACAACAGAATATGGTACTATGTAGTGCTGAAAGATGTGATTGCTAAGTTGTAAGACTCTCAAACTGCAAATGCAATACACAGCAACTGACAAAATGGTCTCTAGCATACTAACAATCTTGAAGATGGCTCAAAACCAGGTATTTCATTTTGTTTTACATGAGGTCACTATGAATCAGAGCCAACTCGATGGTAACTAACAATAACAACAATGATGAATGTGAATAGAGATGATGGTGAAAATAATTTGTTCATAGAAATTGAAATTATAACAAATTAGACTGAAATTATTTTGCAGTGACACCAATGTACTTAGTATTTTAATAGAGACTAAAATATTAATATATAGTTGTACTTTTAAGAAACTACTATCACCAAATACTAATAAATACAAATGAATCTTCATTATTTCTGCTTCTTATGTCATCTATTTACTAAATATTAATATCTGTCTATTTCCATTTTTTCTAAGTCAATAAAACCTAAAATTATTTCTTTAGGAATGAAAGTCTTTATGCACTTCAGTGAAAAGCTACAACTTTATATTTCAGTACACAATAAACTTGAGAGAACAAAGACTCTTACTAAGAACACTGTGTTTTCAGAGTGACATTTGCTATTTAAAATAAAGTAAGTCAGAGATTTAAAATGGAGTCTTGTCAGTAATCACCATACTATTTCCCTCTAGCAACTTAGTGCTTGACAAACTAGGTACAGCAGTTTGAATTAGGGATTTTGGTGCTCTGAACAGCTCACTGAATCAGACAGACCCAAATACAGAAGAGTAGAATTAGAAGAAAGGCACAGGGAAAGAATTTAAGGAAGATCTACCCAGTGGAGGGTGGACGGGCAGCTAAGAGAAGCCATTGGAAACTTCCCTGGGGCAGTCATTGACTGGCAGATGAGAACAGTCACCTGAGATCTCTGTTGGCCAAAGAAGAAGACACCCTATATCAGCATACCAGCAACCACACCAACATACCAGCAAACAGCCCAAGGATCTACCTTCAGCACCTGATTTTATCAGTAACTTGGGTCAGCTAGGTGCAAACGGATGCACAGCACCACTGAAACCCAAGCAGAGAGCTCACTGGTGCTCCAGGAGGGTGAGCTCGCTCCCCTCTCAACAGGTCACTAAGTGGGCTTGGGTCAGCTTGGAAGGCATTGAGAGGTCTGTACTTGTCTTTGTCACTGATATCAGGACCACAGATTACTAGCAGGCACTCTCCCAACTCCAGCGCAGCTGTAATCACATGCATCTTTGGCACCATGGGTGGGTGGTAACACAGACAAACTCCTGAGCCATTCACAGTCTGGGTGGATTGGGCTGATGCTGTGGGCAGACGGTGATCTGCGTGCTGAGTGCAGATCTGGGAATTTGCCTTGGATCTGCTTTTTGGTGCCAAGGGGCCTCGGAAGGGGGGGTCTTTGAGTGTGTCTGAGCCTAGCGGAAAGTGGAGACACCCTAACAACAGGAATCTTTCCTGAAATTGAGCCACGGGTTTGTAAATAACAGTAGGACATCATCCGTAGCAGCCCGCTCAAAGCCCTAGAAACCAACCCTAGCAACAGCAAGCTTTCCTTCATCTGCTCCCCCTTTCTCCACCAATAACTTCACTCATTCTATAGAGGAAACCATATTCAGCCAATTACCATAAAACCTCATGGTTCAAACTCTAAACCCCCTTTATGACAAACAGAAACACATATCCACATTTCACACAATGATTCCACCATCACAAAGAAAACTGCAGAGCGACCCAGCATCTACCTGAATCAATAATAAAATAAAATACACCAGCTTCACCTTTTCAAAATATTAAACCATAAAATGAAGAAAAAACAAATCAACATGTAACCAGCAGTTAAAGGCAATCTCAAAATATCTAGGAAACAACAGGCAACCACAAAAAAAAAAGAAGGACAAGGCATTAGAAGCAAAACCACAAACTAAAGTCTCATTATACATGGAGGAAGAGGAGGTAATAGAATCATCTGAGAAAGAATTTAGAAGATATGTTTATAGAACAATACAGGAGGCTAAGAGAACCCAAAGCAGAAACAAAGAGAACATAGACAATTCCCTGGAGGAACTCAGGATAATCATTGAGGAACAGAATATTAAGATTAATGCACAATCAGAACTCATACAAAAACAGCAGTTAGCAATGCAGAAGATGTCTATTGATATGCAAACCATGAGCACCAAAATGACAGAACTACACAACACAGTAGAAGCTCAAAAGAGTAGATTAAAACTGGCTGAAGAATGTATATCCCAAATAGAAGATAAATCCCTGGACACTAGTCTATATGAAGAAAAATCAGAACAAAGATTTAAGAGAAATGAAGAGACCCTAAGAATTATATGCAATGACATGAGACGAAACGATATAAGATTCATTGGAATTCCAGAACAGAAGAGGTGAAAAAGACCGAGAAATTGTGGAAGACCTGCTAACAGAAAACTTCCTCCATATCATGAAGGAAGAAAAGATATTTGTTCAAGAAGCTCATAGAACCCCACACAAGATAGATTCTAAAAGAACAACACTGAGGCATATTATAATCAAACTTTCCAAAACCAAGGACAAAGAAAAAATCCTGAGAGCTGCCTGGGAAAAAAGAAATATTACTTATAATAATCAAACAGTTAAGCTGAGCTCTGATTACCTAGCAGAAACCATGCAGGCAATGGGATGGCATATATAAAACTCTGAAAGAAAAGAACTTCCAACCAAGAATCCTATATCCAGCCAAATTATCCATCAAATATGAGGGTGAAATCAAGGCATTCTCAGATAAACAAAAATTAAGAGTCTTTGTGAAAACGGAGACCAACTCTACAAGAAATGCTTAAGGAAGTCCTACCAACAGAGAACCCACAACAGAGATCAGTAAAACCAGAATATGTGATATTAACTCTAAAACGAAATCAGAAATAGATACTCATAATAAGACCATAAAACATTCTACCTTAAAAACCAAGGAATTCAAGTAGCACAAAACAACAGCAACTAACCTATCAGAGGGATAATACTTCTAGGTACAGATCCTCAAATGGAGAGGAAAACACAACAATGTCTTTGCAGCGCCCACTGTTCTAAAAATGCAGAGACAAGAATATACTCCAAGGTAACCACAGAGAAGGGTAACAATTCTTCTAAGCAAATCCAGAAGGAAGGAAAACATATGGGCTTAATAAACACACCAACTATAAAGAAGAAAAGGGAGAAAGCATTAGCCAACAAACTGAACTCAGCACAGAAATATACACAGACAAAGGAATCACCAACGACGCGACAAAAAACCACAATAGAATGACACCAATCAACTCATACCTATCACTAATTACACTCAATGTGAATGGTCTAAATGCACCTATCAAGTGAAAGAGAGTGGCATACTGGATAAGAAAAGAAGACCCATCGATATGCGCTGCCTACAAGAGACACACCTTAGACACAAAGATAAAAACAAATTAAGAGTTAAAGGATGGAAAAGAATATATCAAGCCAATGGAAATCAAAAAAGGGCAGGGGTAGCAATTATGATTTCTGATAAAATAGACATTAAGGTGAAAAGCATCTTAAGAGACAAGGATGGGTATTATACGATGCTGAAAGGGTCAATCAACGAAGAAGATATTACAATAATAAATATTTATGTACCCAATGAAAGTGCTCCAAAATACATGAAGCAAATATTATCTGAATTAAAAGAGATGATAGACAACTCTATATTAGTAGTGGGAGACTTTAACACACCACTCTCAAGGAGAGACAGGTCAACGGGAAAAAACTCAACAAAGATACAGAAGAGCTCATCAATACAATAGACATATATAGAGCACTTCACGCAACAAAAACACAATTCACATTCTTTTCCAG
>NW_006922551.1:209185-209843 GCF_000298275.1 Orycteropus afer afer
AACTCTCAGCAAAATAGGGATAAAAGGGAAATTCCTCAACATTTTTATTGAGGAATAAAGAATTCCTCAACCTTTATTAAGGGTATATATGCAAAGCCAATGGCCAAGATCATTATCAATGGAGAAAGACTCAAAGCATTCCCCTTATGAATGGGAACTAGACAGAGGTGCCCTCTATCACCACTTCTATTTAACATTGTATTGGAAGTCCTGGCCAGGGCAATAAGGCAAGAAAGAGAAATAAAATGCATATATATTGACAAAGAGGAATTAAAACTATCTCTAATTGCAGATGATATGATCCTATACATAGAAAACCCAAGGGACTCAATAAAAAGACTACTGGAACTAATAGAGAGGTTCAGCAAAGTGGTAGGATACAAGATCAACATACAAAAATCAGTTGGATTTTTCTACACCAGCAAGGACTCCTCTGATAAAGAAATAAGGGAAACCATACCTTTCACTATAGCTACGAAAAAGATAAAATATCTAGGAATAAACTTCACCAGAGACATAAAAGACCTATACAGTGAAAACTACAAAACATTGCTACAAGAGACAACAAGGGTACTACATAATTGGAAGAACCTGCCTTGTTCATGGATAGGTAGACTAAACATTGTGAAAATGTCAATACTACCTAAAGCAATCTATA
>NW_006922551.1:210758-211315 GCF_000298275.1 Orycteropus afer afer
CAACCTAAATGCCCATCAACGGATGAGTGGATAACCAAATTGTGGTATATCCACACAATGGAATACTATGCCACATTAAAGAACAATGAAGGATACGCGAATCATCTCACAATGTGGATGAACCTGGAGGACATTATGCTGAGTGAAATAAGTCAATCGCAGAAGGACAAGTACTGTATGAGCCTATTATTGTAAAAAGACAGAGAAGGATTTGCTTGGGAAAGGGAACTCACTTAGTAGGTTACTGGGATGAGGAAGGAATGGGAGGGATTAAGTTAGGACTAGTTGGGGCTTACATGCTGACATGGGTAGGGGGAGGAATATACGGGAAGGATATGTGACCATCATGGTAACATTAGGAAATGAGAGGACACCGAACTGTGCACGTAAAAGATAGACGACAGATGCTAACACCAACCAATGT
This sequence comes from Orycteropus afer afer, assembly GCF_000298275.1. Classification (NCBI taxonomy): domain Eukaryota; kingdom Metazoa; phylum Chordata; class Mammalia; order Tubulidentata; family Orycteropodidae; genus Orycteropus; species Orycteropus afer. Next base: position 211,183 of record NW_006922551.1, read on the forward strand.
GTCCACAATACCACATTGCCCTTAACATCAAACACTAGGCTATACAGATAAACACATAAACACCTGAGATGATCAGACAGGGGTCAGTGAATAGAGGTGTACTCTAGACCAAGGATAGACTCAGCTGAGGCTA
>NW_006922551.1:211645-223941 GCF_000298275.1 Orycteropus afer afer
GAACCACTCAGGAAAGGATCAAATCTGGAGATCCTGGATAGAGTGGGAGGGAAAACATGGAACAAAATCCAAAAACTCAATAATGACTAGAATTACTGGTCAGATGAAATCTGGTGAGACTCCCAAAACTATGGCCCTGAAATACATTTGGTGCCTGGAATAAAACTCACTGTCAGGGGTGGGCTCTCAGCCCAAAGTTAACAAGATGTACACGCAGACCACTCAACCCAGGATGCCACACCCACACACTCAATGGTAATACAGCCCTTAGAGCAATAAACCATGGGACACCAGAGGACCAACATTCAAAATGAGGAAATACAGGATAAACATGGGTGCATAATTATGAGGAGCACAGGGGGAGGGTTGCAGGGTAGGGAGGGGAGGAGATTGGGTTAGGGTTGGACATGGCGAATGGGGAATGAAACTAAATGTATGTGTGATGTTGAATGTAAAACAAGCTCTTAAAATATAAATAAATAGATAAATAAAAATAAAGTAAGTCAAATTAGAAATCAAGATGGATCCTTAGAGTAGAAAATCTTGGACACTTGATCTCGTATCTGTTTGGTTTTTATCCCATAAACTATAGGATTGAACAAAGGTGGGACAAGCAGATAAAGGTTGGACAAAAGAATATGAATGCAGGATGGAATGTGGAACCCACACATGTGTGTAAAGAAGGAAAAGAAAGCCAAGAGGTAAAACTCCAGGAAGACACAGATGTGTGCAATGCAGGTGTTAAAGGCTCTCAACCTTGCTTCTTTCTGAGGCAGGCTAAAGACAGTTATAAATATCCAGATGTAGGAAAGTGTGATGAAGATGATGTCAAAGCCCAGTATGCTGAAAGCCGCAAAAAGACCATAGATCTTGTTGATGTGGACATCTTCTACTGCCAAGTTCACAATAGCCATGTGCTCACAGTAGGAGTGGGAGACCACAGTGGTTCGGTAGAATTTCAGCCGGCATTTGATAAGGATTAGACATGGAGCTATAAAGGGAGCAGCTCTGAGTGTCACTCCAACCCCAATCTGGGTGATAAATTGGTGAGTAAATATAATTGAATGTCTCAAAGGATGACAGATTGCCACATAGCGATCCAGGGCCATAGCCCACAGAATACCTGACTCAATGCACTGGAATGTGTGGACAAGCCACATCTGCAAGAGACAGGTTTCAAAGTGTATCTCTGGTAAATGGAACCAGTATATACCTAGCATTTTGGGAAGGATGGATGTACTGAGAGCAATGTCTGTTGCTCCAAGCATTGCCAGGAAGAGATACATGGGCTCATGGAGGCTGTGTTCAGATTTGATGATGACAAGGAGCAAGGAATTCCCAAAGATGCCAATGATGTACATGACACAGAAAGGAATTCCAATCCAGAACTGCACAGACTCCAGGCCAGGAATCCCAATCAGTGTCAGCAATGGGGGCATGAAAATTGTACCACTGAGCTTGAGCATGATGACTGAGCACAGCCTGAGTAGTCTCTCTACTGTTTCTCTCAGGAGTCTCTCTACTGTTTCCTCTTCTCACCTGTATTTACATAAACAGAGTTTGAATATAACTTCAAAAGTCATTTTGTCAAACCTGCTCATGTACTGATGGAATATTATATTTATATTATTGAAACATAGCCAGAAACACCTGTTGGACAGATTAGAACTGCCCCATATTTTACAAGGCTGTAAATCTTTGCAGAAGAAGACTGACACATTTTTCTCTTATGAAGTGGCTGGTGGGTTTGAACCACTGATCATTAGATAAGCAACTGAATGAACACTTTTACCACTGTGTAATCCTGACTCCTTTATTTAGACATAAATAATACAAATTAAACTTGCAATTGCCAAACAGTAGACTAGGCTAATGTAGATTTACTAAAGCTTGATATATAGACAAAATCTTCTTATGAAAATTTAGATTTGCTAATTTTTTTTATCTGGGAAAATTTTATTTAGCGGTATAAAAGCAAAAAGTAAAACTTACTATGCAGTTTGTTTCCCCCAGGAAATTTTTCTATTATCAAAATCTAGTGAATAAATTGGAGCTCTGGTAGTGTAGTGCCCAAGGCACTTGACTGCTAACCAGAAGGCTGGTGGTTCAAACCCACCAGCCACTCCTTGGAAGGAAGATGGGGCAATCTACTTCCGTAGTGATACTGTCTCGGAAACCCAAGGTCTCTGAGTCAGATCCGACTTGACGGCACATAACAACAACAGTCGATACATAAAATATTTTAAAATGCATACAAGAAATAATTGATCTTAATTAATATTTTTAGTAAAATAAATCAGACAATATCCAAATAAGGAAAAATAATACTTCAAGTGTACTTTGCAGTATTAGGTAATTATATTAATTCAGCAAGATTCATGTTACGATAAGGTCTTAATTTAAAAAAATGTTTTTATATAGAGAATAAAGTTTTGATTGATGAAGTCATATGTAAATGTTTTATATAAAACTAGAGCCAATTCATATTATTTTGAATAGTTTCTTTAAAAAAAGTATTTTCCTACAACCCTAATCCTCACCTATCCTGTTATCTCTGTCCACTTTCTTTTCCTATGTAAGACATCACTGGATATTAATTAATACATGTCTCAGTTTCTAGTTTACTGTCATTCATTCTGCCCTGGATGTGTTAATATCTCTTCCAATTTTGCAATTCCTATTTTTAAGACAGTATCATAATCTCCAGAAGCTTATGTTTTCTCTTGCATATTGAATCTTGACATCTTAATATTGAGTTCAATTAAGTTCAACATCCTTTTATTGCTGTCTGTGAGGCACTGTGCCAAGAGTGGAGTAAATGAACATTAAAAGCTGCCGAACTCGCAGCAGAAAAGAGGCTGCACTCTTTTACATCTTTATTTTTCTGTTTCATTTTCATACCAGAACTTTTGGCCTTAATATTGTACTGCACCTTTCATTCACATTCTATCTGTATCTTTAAACTAATAATGCTGTTTCTCTCTGATATGAACATAAAACATTCTCTAACATTTAGTTCTTACTCCAACAAATTTAAGGCCAGATGTACATATACGAGGCCTTCAACGCAAATTGTCCCTGCAAGTGTTTAACATGCTTGGCTGCTACTAGCAGGTTGTCAATTGCAATCCAGCCAGAGGGGCCTCTGAAGAAAGTTCTGACTATCTACTTCTGAAAAATCAGCTGTTGAAAACTGTTGAATACTATTCTGTTCTGACTCACACAGGATCACCTTGAATCAGATTGAATTGACAACAGTTTTCAACACAAATTGTTGTTTCCTTTGGTGAATTTCAATGGAAAGAGAATTCTATGTCTGAGCATGTAACATTTTGAAAAGATGTGAAATGGACATATATGGAAAAGTTGGATGTTGTCCTCCAAAATTATCTCAAGGGTTTGTAACCCCTTGAAATATTGTCCTTGAAGCCTTACCCTTAAACCAAAATTTTTTCCTGAAGTCTTCTGAAAACAAAACAATAGTTTAGCTTAACTTCTAATGAATGTCTTGAGCATTGTGATCTTTTGAGATCTGTCTATATGAAATCAAACTGACAGTGACAACTGGAGAGATTATGTAGGAAACTGAGTGGGCAGTAAGTGTATGTTAAGAGGGAAGAAAAATTTGAATAAGGCAGATGATAATGGTTGTATAACTCAAAGAATATAATTAATGTCACTGAATTATACATGTAGAAACTGTTAATTTGGTGTATGTTCTCGGGTTATTTTCAACAACAAAATACAATAAAATATACATTAAAAATATTATCTCTGTATTGAAGCCTTGATTAATTCAAAACTTACTTCTATGATGCCCTAAACCCTTAAAAAATGGTGAGGTAATCCAGGATTAAGTTAACTTTCTAAGCAGGTAAAACCAAACTTCCACTCAGTTTAGCTCTCAGATACTCTGAATTCCATACACTGGAACCACATGCCAACTCTCTGGACTGATATAATCGTTCTGCCCATTGGCTCTTGCTCTTCCCTCCACTCACCACTGTCTACCTAACCTAATCCTGACCATTCCACTACCCTTCCTTCACAAATGGACACAGGCACACACACAGACTCACATATACAGTCATTATTGGAAAAACTTATCCTGTCAGGTCCATTTCAAATATTTGTAGTATTATGGATTTTTTTTTTTTTTGCCTGTATGAGAATTAAACAAGCAAAAAAAGGATTCTAAGGCAACTCCATGTCACTTTTCTTACCTCCAATTTTTCACATTGCCAATTCCTTCTTTTTTATGTACCCTATTAGCGATGGCAAAGCCAGAGTACACTACGCCACCAGAGCTCCTGTAATCCCTTCTTTTTTGTGTACCTTATTAGCTGTGGCAGAGCCAGAGTGCAGGAAGAACTGGAGAGTGAGGATTAGAAAAATAGAGAACTAGTATTCTAAAAGTGCTGAGAATCTTAGTATGTCGATGGATAAACTTCATCTGTTTTAATTAAAGCTTTACTTCCAATCTTTATCCAGGTAAGAACACATAGCTGTCTTAGCTGAATATTTGAAGAATATTTCCATGACAAAAGAAGAAAAGAAAAAGGAAATACACATTAGCACAAAAGGAAATCAGTACTATTTGTTTCTACTACTATGCCCGAGCTCAAATCCCATATGAAATATACTCACCCTTTCAGGATTTCTGTTCAGTGCTGACTATGTATGCCAGTTTGCAGGTTGAGTTCCCCACATTCTCTTTTTGCAAATATTTTGCAAATATTTGTTTCTCTATTTGCAAGTATCTGTGAGAATAACTCACAAGCTTAATGCTTCAACCTTCTTGTGTGCATATAACACCACATGCTGGTGTGGAAATCCATATAAATAAATCTCTTCCCATGAGAGCAATATTGAACAAATATACTTTCAACACATGGGCAGGACTATGCTGTAAGTCACCTGAGGAATGGACAAATGACAAAATTGACTTCTCTATAGCCGACTCTACGGCACATAACAACAACAACAACAACAACATAGGCCACCAAATTAAACCACTCCCTCCCCTTTTTTTTTGTATGAGGAGATATTTCTGAGAGGCAACCAAATTCTAATGGCTTCCCCTCCATGAATTTCAGGGATTCCCCTGTGTTATTCACATAAAATAACATTATGTAGTTTAAGTCTCAGTTCTAGGCTTCCTTTAACCTTTCAGTTAATAAAAGAGAAGTTAAGAGATACAATAATCAAAACCATAACATATTCATACTTTGAGTGGCTTCCAAAATCGAATTCTGAATGGCGAGAATCGTTTAGCTCCAATTCCAGGACACAATTTCTAATATACTTAGAAAGTAATTTAACTGCATAAAGCTAAAAGTCCTGTGTGGAAATGGAGTCCCTATCTGAACAAGAGTCAATTTAACACTCTTGATCTGCCTATATATGCCCTATGATTTTTTTCACATATGACTTTTCCTTACTTCTAGTAACTACCTCTGGAGGTGGTCACCTTTGATGCTAGGCAACCCTTCATATTCCAAAGCAACTACTCAGTCTCCCACATAAGCTGAGTCAAAGGAGGATTTTTATTGTGGTTAAAATAGAAAAATGTTATTTTATAAAAACGGAATTACATTTTCATAATCCTTGTGCTGTCCTCAACTCATGTATTTAGAGAAATTTCACCAATAATATTCTGAAGCATCAACGAGTAGCTAATATAGCCTTTGGTATTTTATATAGGAAAAGGTTTGTTGACCTAGGGGTAGTTATTTCTAGTTTTTGAAGGAAGGAATAGATATATTATTATATTCAGATTACAAAAAAATAACAACACCATAAAGTTGGAAACTCTGCACATATTATAATTATTTCTCTTTAGGAATAGTCTTGATGAACCAATAATTAATTTATGCTGATCTCCGGGTTTCTATTTGGTTGGAGGTATTGATCTAGTCTGTGCATTCAGAATTATTTCTAGTGAAATCTTAGTAAATGTACTTCCTGTTATGGATAGCTGTTATTCATGATATGTTTATGCCTTATTTTTCTTATCTGTTCAGTGTTGGGATTGGGCTTATTGATCTTGAAACCCTTAGCCTGCCCTGCTCTAACTTTGTGTAACTATGTGAGCTGTCTATAGATGTGTGTCTTTCTTTCTATCTCTCTCTTCCTTACACACACACACACACACACACACATTCACAACTGGTGGCCCTCACTCTGTGGTTCTGGCTGCAAGAGGTACAGGTATAGTTGGGTTGTGTTGGAGCAGTTGCTGTCTCACAGTAAGTTAGACACAAATAAATTAATAAAACACCAAAAAATAAAGACAAGAGAACAAAATCTCAAATGAATAAACAGGAACAAATATTAAAAACAAAAAGCAATAACAGAGAAAAAAATTTAAAAAGATGAAAGATAATGAGACAAAGAAGGGGAAAAAAACAACACAGTATCTGGGGAGGGGGCAATGAGAGAAAAGAGCTAGAGTGAACAAACAGTAAAGAAAAAGTGGGAAAACTGCAAAAGGAAAAACAAGGAATGGGAAGAAGCAAAGGAAAGAAAAAAGAAGGGAACCAGAAGAAGGTAAGAGAGAGAGGTAAAAAACAAAACACAGAAAACCAAAACCAGAGCAGGGAAAGAGAATAAATAAATAAATAGGAAGAAAGGAGGAAGACTGAAAGGAATAATTTAAAAACAAACAAACGAAGGGAAAAGTGTGGGGGTGGAACAGGACACCTAGGCTCTATCAGGATATAGACCAGGATGAAATTCCTGCTGGTCAAGAAGGCGGCTGGAGGTGGGGGATGACTATACCTCTGTTTACCAAGAAGGTGTGGGGTAAAAGAGTAACAAGAGGAATATCACACACTTGCATTTGACTTCTAACCAGAAGGCTGGCTGTTCAAACCCACCAGCCACTCCTCGGAAGGAAGATTGGGCAATCTACTTCTGTAGAGATACTGCCTCAGAAACCCAAGGAGGGGTTGGTATGAGTAGAATATGACTCGATGGCAGCGAGTTTGGTTTGGTTTTGGACTAGTTTATGGGTTCCTCAGCCTGTGCTTCAAATAAGCTGATCATGGCTGTTCTCTCTGTATTCATCTCTCTTTGCAGATTTCAGGGTGTTTTTTGGCCCTATGCCTTCAAGTCTCTGAGGAACTCCAAGAGAGTCATTAATATTAAGTTTGTTGAATATTTTTCAGTTGTTGTAAGGATTGGAGTGAGGATTCTAAGACCTCTATGTACCAGAACTGAAACTGGAAGTCCAATAATTTGATTTGGACATAACAACAACAACAGCAACAAAAAGTAACATTATAATATTATAAAGAAATCAAACATGCCATTTCAAGATGTTCACAATAAAAAGAGGTACATTGAAATATTTGCATCACAATATAATTAATTCTATATTAGACACATGAGTAAAGACAGGGACTGTCCATGGAGGCTGGAAAAGCCTTCATAGAATTGAAAACATTTATTTTCTCTTGTGCCTTAGACTATCCTTTTGGGCATATTTATTCCATGGCTTCTCTTAACCTTGTTACTGAAAACTCCTCAGGTTAAGCACTAGTGTTTGTTTTGACTTAATCTTTTCAAAGAAACATAGTACACATGGAATTATTTCATGTCAAACATATTTATCCATATTTACCAGATTTATTAATTCCCATTTCCCAGAATCAGAATTCAGGTAATACAAATACACTGAAGACAATGTGTCTAATGTACATATTTTCTTATATTTGTAAATATTTCATTTTTCCTTAAAAAATGCAAATAATTCCTCCATAGAATTACTTTTCAATTATCTAAATATACAAATTCTTTTAATAACATTCTGTGGAGTTTCATTTGTATTCTGATATTCCAAGATTATTCTTAAAAATTATATTAGTCATACTGGCTATGGATTGCATGGTGTACCAGTTGCTAGGACTAATTTTTTCCCTAAATCTTTGGTTTTCTTCATTCATCTTTGCTCTGAAAGAGTAGAGACCTATTATTGCATCTAGATGGCTGCTTGCAAGCTTTTAAGATCCCAGTCGCTACTCACCAAAGTAGGAGGTAGAACAATGTTTTGAGTAGTATGTTATACCAGTTTAGATTGATATCCCCTGTGAGTATGGTTCTGAGCCCACTGGTTCAATTACTTGCTCCCTCTAGGTATCTGACTGTGATCAAGAAGTGACTACAAACTTGTCCCTTATCAGTTCTACTGTCCAGCTGAGAATTCTTACAGACCATACAAATACACTTACAGGACCATTGTGCCAACATTATACATGGTCTTGGGTGCACTCCCCGCTTCATAGACCTACCTAATAGTTCAGCCTGTCCACTCATCTATCCATCTGTATATCCATGTTTACCTTCACTGACAATGCAGTATGTATGTGCAAAAGGGTTCATCTTTGTTGTCTGTACTTCCCATGTACCTCTCCATGTCATCTCTTCCTCAATGCCACCATGTTGATCACTCACATTTGGTACATTGCCCTTCTTTTCATCCAAATCAATACTTATTTCTACCTATCAAATAATGATCCCTCCCCACCCCTCCCACCCCTAGTAACCAACAAAGAAAATTTCCTTCCATAGATAAACCTTTCCTTGACTTTTACAATAACGGACTAATACAATATCTGACCTTCTGTGATTGACTTATTTCACTCAACATAATGTCCTCCATGTTCATCCACATTGTGTGGTGTTTTGCAGAGTCTACATTATTCTTTAGGGTTGCATAGTATTCCATTGTGTGTATGTACCAAAGTTTGGTTATCCATTCCTCAGTTGATGGACACCTAGGTTGTTTCCATCTTTTGGCTATTGTAAATAGTGCTGTAATGAACATGGGTGTGCACATGTTGTTCTTGTCATGGCTCTCACTTCTTTAGGATATATACCTAGTAATGGAATGGCTAGGTCAAGTGGTATTTCTAATTCCAACTTTTGAAGGAATCACCATACAGCTTTCCACAGTGGTTGTACCATTTGACAGTCCCACCAGCAGTGTATGAGACTCCCAATCTCTCCACATCCTTGCCAACATTTGTTATTTACTGTCTTGTTGAACTTTGGTACTGGTGCTGGAGCAAGATGGTATCTCATTGTTGTTTTGATTTGCATCTCTCTAATGGCTAATGATCGTGAGAATTTCTTCATATGTTTGTTGGCTGCCTGAGTTGCCTCCTTGGTGAAATGTCTATTCATGTCCTGCCCATTTTTTAATTGGATTGTCTTTTTGTTATTGAGGTGTTGGAATTTTCTATTAATTCTAGAGATAAGTTCCTTGTCAGATATGTCATTGCCAAATATTTTTTCCCCAATCTGTAGGTTCTCTTTTGACTCTTTTGGAGAAGTTTTTGGAATCACATAAAAATTTAATTTTTAGAAGGTCCCATTCATCTAGTTTCTCTTCTGCTGTTTGTGCATTTTGGGTTATGCTTGATATTCTATTTGTGCCATATATTAGGGCCCCTAAATTTGCCCCTAGATTTTCCTTGAGGAACTTTATAGTTTTAGGTTTCACATTTAAGTCTTTGATCCATCTCGAGTTAGTTTTTGTATATGGTGTGAGGTACAAATCTTGTTTCATTTTTCTGCAAAAGGATATCTAGCTTTGCCAGAACTATTTATTAAACAAATATTCTCTTCCCTATTTAATGGATTTTGACCCTTTGTCAAGATCAGCTGACCATAGTTTGATGCATCTATTCCTGGGTTCTTAATTCTAATCCATTGGTCTGTGTGTCTGTCATCGTACCAATACCAGGCAGTTTGGACTACTTTGGCTGTATAGTAGGTTTTGAGAACTGTCAGACCTCCTACTTTGTTCTTCTTCAATAGTGCTTTGCATATATGAGGTCTCTTTCCTTTCCATATGAAGTGAGTGACTGGTTTTTCTATATCCTTAAAAAATGTTGATGGGATCTGGATTGGGATTGCTATGCATATATAGATTTCTTTGGGTAGAAGTGATATTTTCACAATGCTCAATGTTCCTATCCACAAGGATGGGATATTCTTCCATTTATGTAGATCTCTTATGATTTCTTGAAGTAATTTTTTATTGTTTTCTTTGTGCAGGTCTTTTGTGTCACTGGTAAGATTTATTCCCAAGTATTTTAATTTCTTTAGTAGCTATAGAAACGTTAGGAGCTCTGGTAGCATAGTGCCTAAAGCACTTGACTGCTAACTAAAAGCACTCCTCGGAAGGAAGGTTGGACAATCTACTTCCCTAATGATACTGCATCGGCAACCCGAGGAGGGGTTGCTATCAGTTGGGTCTGACTCAATGGCACATAACAACAACAATAACAACAATTGAAATGTTATTGATATCCTTATTTCTTTTTCAGCAATCTCTTTGCTGGCATAGAGGAATCCAACTGATCTGTGGATGTTGCTCTTGTATTCTGCCAGGATTCTAAATCTCTCAATTAGTTCCAGTAGATTTTTGACTGAGTCTTGGGTTTTCTAGGTATAGGATCATATCGTCAGCAAATAGGGATAGTTTGACTTCTTCCTTACCAGTTTGGATGCCTTTGATTTCCCTTTCTTGCCTATGGGCCTGGCTCAGACTTCCAGAACAATGTTGAATAGAAGTGGTGATAAGAGGGCATCCTTTTCTGGTTCCTGTTCACAAGAGGAATGATTTCAGTCTCTCTCCATTGAGAATAATGTTGGCTGTTGGTTTTGTATAGATGCCCTTTATTATGTTGAGGAATGTCCCTTCTATTCCTATTTTGCTGAGAGTTTTGATCAGGAACAGGTGTTGGATTTTATCAAATGCCTTTTCTGCATCAATTGATATAATCATGTGGTTCTTCTCCTTTTTTTATTTATGTGATGGATGACACTGATTGTTTTTCTAATGTTGAACCATCCTTGCATACCTGATATGAACCCCACTTGGTCATAATGAATGATTTTCTGGATATGTTGTTGAAGTCTATTGGCTAGGATTTTGTTGAAGATTTTTGCATCTATATTCATGAGGGATACCGGTCTGTAGTTTTCCTTTAGAGTGGTGTCTTTGCCTGGTTTTGATATTAAGTTTATGCTTGCTTCACAAAATGAGTTAGGAAGGATCCCATTCTTTTGTATGTTTTGGAATAGTTTAAGTAGAATTGGTGTCAGTTCTTTTCTGAATGTTTGGGAGAATTCTCCGGTGAAACCATCTGGGCCAGGACATTTTTTTGTTGGTAATTTTTGATGACCTGTTCAATTTCTTCTTTTGTTATGGATCTGTTAAACTTTTCCACATCAGTCTGTGTTAGTTTAGGTAAGTGCTGTGTTTCTAGAAATCTGTCCATTTCTTCCAGATTTTAAAATTTGTTGGAGTACAATTCTTCATAGCATCCTGATATTATCTTTTTCATTTCAGTGGGTTCTGTGGTGTGTCACCCATTTCATTTCTTATTTGTGTTATTTGTATTCTCTCCCTCTTTTCCTATGTTATATTTGCCAGTGGTTTGCCAATTTTATTAATCTTTTCAAAAAACCAACTTCTGGTCTTGCTGATTATATCTATTGCTGTTCTATATTCTGTTTCATTGATTTCTGCTCAAATCTTCATTATTTCCTTTCTTCTGGTCACTGAGGGCTTTTCTATCTATTCTTTTCCAAATTGTTGGAGATGTTGGTTTAAAGTGTTGATTGGCTCTTTCTTCTTTTTTGATGTTTGCATTTATTGCTATAATTGGCCTCTGATCACTGCTTTTGCTGTGTCCCAAGGATTTTGGTATGTTGTGTTTTCATTCTCATTTGATTCAGGAATTTTTTAATTTTATTTTTTATTTCTTCTATTACCCAATTGTTCTTAAAGAAGGTGTCCACATGTTTAATCTTTTTCCATTGATCTTCCTATTGTTGATTTCTAATTTGATAACATTATGATATGAGATGATACTTTGCAGTATTTCAATATTTTAAAATTTATTAAGGCTTACTGTATGGCCTAACATGGTATATCATAGAAAAATGTTCCATGTGTACTAGAAAGGAATGTATATCTTGCTGTTGTTTGTGAAGTGCTCTGTAGATGTCTATAAGGTCAAGTTGGTGGATTGTATTGTTTAGCTTTTCTGTATCTTTGTTGAGTTTCTTTCCAGTTGTTCCATCTTTCATTGAAAATGATATATTAAAGTCTCCTACTATGACAGGTCTTTTGTGTCACTGGTAAGATTTATTCCCAAGTATTTTAATTTTTTTAGTAGCTATTGAAACATTAGGAGTTCTGGTAGCATAGTGGCTAAAGCACTTGACTGCTAACCAGAAGGCTGGTGGTTCAAACCCACCAGCCACTCCTCGGAAGGAAG
>NW_006922551.1:224749-240655 GCF_000298275.1 Orycteropus afer afer
GACTCCCTTTAGCATGTCTTGTAAGGTAGGTGTGGTTTTAACAAATTCCCTTAGTTTCTGTTTATCTGGAAATCTCCTAATCTCACCATCATATTTGAGGGACAATTTTGCCAGGTATATAATTCTTGGTTGAAAATTTTTCTCTTTCAGGGTTTTGTATATACCATCCCATTGCCTTCTCCCTTGCATGGTTTCTGTTGAAAAATAAAAGCTTATTCTTACTGGTTGTCCTTTGTAAGTAACTTTTGTTTTTCCCATGCTGCTTTCAGGATTCTTTCTTTTTTTGGTTTTGATGAGTTTGGTGATGATATATCTTGGTGATTTTCTTTTGGGGTTTATCCTGTTTGGGGTTTGTTGCACTTCCTGAATAGATATATTATCATCTTTCATCATATCAGGGAAGTTCTCCTCCAAAAAAACTTGGACAATTTTCTCAGTGGTTTTATTTTTCTCTTCCTGTTCTGGAATTCCAAGGAAACATAGGCTATTTCTTTTGATGGTATACCACATGAACTTAGGTTTTCTTCATTTTGTTTTGATCTTTTTTTCTGATTGATCCCTTTCCAAATAAGTGTACAGGTATTTGTCTTCAATCTCATTAATTCTGTCTTCCATTGGTTCAATTCTTCTCCTTTGCCTTTTCAATGTGTCAAGTATTTCTGAAAATTTAGTATTAATTTTCTGGATTTCTATCTGTTGATTTAGAATTATTTCTAATTTTTCTTTTATTTTTTCTTTTTGTCTTTTTGTTCTTGTATTTTCTTCCAAATTTCTTCTAGGGTTTTGTCTGTGTTTTCCTTGCTCTGTCTCTCAATCCTTTGAAGATATCTAAATATAATTCTTTTGAATTCCTTACCAGAGAGTTCCAATGCTGCTTCTTCCTCAGGACTGTGCTCTGGGTCTGTATCCTGCTCCTTTGTTTCTACCACTTTATCTTGCTCCTTTGTGTGAACTGTGGTGGTCTGTTGTCTCTGAGACATCATGATGTTGTTGTACTTAGATCTGTCAACTGTTTATGAAGAGCAGCCAAGAATGATTCAGGCTCTTGGTTGATGTTTATTTTTGGCCCCTTGGTGGAGAAGGAAGTGGTGGCTCTCACTCAGTAAGTGAAGCTGCAGGAGGTGTGGGTGTAGTTGTGTCATATTGGGACTGGTGTAGTCTCACACTGTTAGACAAAAATAACAATTAAATAACAATCAAAAATGTAAAAGTAAATGGACAAAACACACACCGTGTAATCACACAGGAACAGTAACAAAAAAAGGGGGGGGGGAATCCCAGACTATTTGTGGCGAGGGTAATAAGAGAAAAAAGATAGAGAAGGAGAATAATGGAGAAAGAAATGGGAAAAATGCAAAAGAAAAACAAGAAACAGAAAGAAAAAAAAAAATGGCATCCAGGAACAGGGAAAAGACAAAAAGCTGAAAACTAGAACCTGGGATGGAAAAAATAAAGAATAATGGTGAAAATGACAAAAGTAATAATAAAATAGTAGTTTTAAAACAGACAAAAGCAAACAAACTAAAAAGTTGGAAAAAAAAATTGGATCAGGGCAGGGCATGGCACCCTGGCTCTGTCTGAGCACACATAATGGGATGGAATTCTTGCTGTCCCAGAAGGTGGGTGGGAGTGAGGGATGGCCACAACTCCATTAACCAAGAGGGTGTGGGGTATAAGAGTAACAAGGGGAATGTTGCACCTTTCCAGTTGTCTGCGTCTGGAATGACCTCGCGGTTACCAGCAAGTGGAGCCTGTTCTTAAGTCTCTGGAATCTGTAAGAATGCTGTCACTTTAAATATCCAAAATGGTCAAACTGTGTGTAAACATTCAAAATGGCTGCACCCTCCAGACAGGCAAAAATCCACAGCTCAGCCCGCCTTCCTCTTTCATTCACCAGCCACCAGAGGACTCTCTGTGCAGTCACTGGCTAGCAGGACTGATTTTTAGGTTAATTTTTGGGTCCTACTTCCACTCAGCAATATCTAAGCTGTCTGTGCAGCCAGGATTGCTGCCAGACTGCAGCTCCATCTGTCTCCTTTTTTGGTGTTTTCATGCAAATTCTTCTGCTAGTTGGAGTTTAGTCCACTTCTACATCCTTCACTTCAAGGTTCAGGGGTCCACTATTATCTTCTGTATCTGTGTTAATTGGTTCCCCTTTTCTTTGTTTAAGAGGATCTGTGCAGTTTTTCTGCATATTCTGCCATCTTATTGGAACTTGGTCAAGAGTTTTTAGATCAATTCTTATTGATATAGGCACTCTGGTGGTGTAGTGCCTAAGGCCTTTGACTGATAACCACAAGACTGGCAGTTCAAACCCACCAGCCACTCCTCAGAAGGAAGGTTGGACAATCTACTTCTGTAGTGATACCACCTGGGAAACCCAAGAAAGGGTCACTATGAGTAGGATCCAACTTGACAGTAGTGAGTGAGTTTTCTTATAAGCTAAGCATTTAGTTAGTGAATTTATGACTAGATATGTAGGAATCATTAGATTATCCAGTATATTGCCAGAGAAATTTGGATTTTTTTTTTTTTTGCTATATATAATTATATTCAATAAATATCTCCATGAAGGAGTCCTTACTCTATTGAAATATGTCTTATTGACATATACACTTTATTTCTATTGATCTATTCTAGCTTTATGAACTTTAATGATTAGTGTCTGAGCATACTTGAAATGATGTCCTGCAATTTATATTGACTTCTTCTTCTCACCTATCGCCTCAATTTTAGAAGTCATTCAAAACAAGCAAATATGTGTGTGTGTGTGTGTGTGTGTGCGTGTATGATATATGATGTCATCTCTTGAATTTTTTCTTATTAATTCAGTTTAAAGGCTGACCATGACTAAAATTTCTTCAGCTGAAACTCTGAGGGCTAGAGGTCAGATCAAGATTCCCTGAGATTTAGAGAGAGCTGTTACATGGGCCTTGGGTTTATTTATATTTACATCATCCTCAAATCAAACGTTAATTACATTATCCTCAAATCAAACGTTAATATAAGAGTGGGGAGGAATACATTAGATTGTGTGGACTAAAGGGAAGATAACTCATCACTCTTCCAATTACTCAACAGAAATGTATCATAGTCTTTTCCAACTGCTAACACTGTATCAGTCCCATATTCATCTCATTGGAAAGGATTTTTTAAAAATATATGCATATATTATCACACTAGCATATCAGTGCATGTACATTAGAAGTTTAGAGAATAGTGCTTATGAGCATGTGTTCTACTAGGCGCTTTTGATGTCTAAGTTAAAATATGTTTTGAAAAGACCTAAGAAGAATTTGGGTAATTGTGCACAAGGAGTGGTAATCCTTACAAGAAAGAGAATGTTAATTTAGTTGTCTGTATTTGACCAAGGACACATGAATATAAAAAAGAATATTGAACTCATCTGGGTCTTGGGAGAATTGTTCACCTTTCTTTCTTTCTCTTATCTGTAACAGATTTCTTCAGATCTGAAACAAAAGTAGGTGTGTGTCCTGACTCAGATGAGCATATGAAGGTAATGCTGGAATAAAAAAAAAAAGGAAGCTTACACATCAACACACTAAGATTTTTAGTATTATTCTTAGACAAGTTCTTCACTTTTCCTAATACTTGTGGATGATACACATCTGGAAACAGGGAAAGTAGAGTTGCATATTTATTACATTTTATACATTTTAATATTAAACATATCTAAAGAAAATAAAATACTAATTAAGTAATTAACATCTGAGTGCATTCTGTGAATAGTCAATGTCTCACATTGACAATACAAAGGAGGAATATTGAATTATGCTTAAGAATATAAGGAGATACTTCATAAAGTAGATGATAATTATGCTGAGAATACCTGTCAGGAGGTAAACACCTTTCAGAGAGACAGAGAGGGAAAAAAAAAAAAAAAAACTGAAGGAAAAAGGATTATACACAGAGGACAATATGCCAGCAAAATTAAAGAAGTATAAATTAGTTGACAGAATTCAAAGAGACATGTCATTACTGATAAAATGTTTGTAAGGAGAGTTGAGATGTGAAAGAGCTTGATAATAATAATTTTAATAACTCAAACTAAAATTATTTTTCTTATAAGCTAAGCATTTAGTCAGTGAATTTATGACTGGATATGAAGGAATTGTTAGATTATCCAATGTATTGCCAGAGAAATTTGGATTTTTTTTTTGCTATACATAATTATATGTAATAAATATCTCCTTGAAGGAGTCCTGAATCTACTGAGATATATTGGCTCCATTGCTTAAATCTAAGACACAGATGAGCTTTTTCACTATATTTTTCTGAATTACAAGGACTTTTCCAGCCAGCCATACCCATAATGTAATGAGATTATACAGCACGCAATATTAACAGTAGAAAGACAAATATAACATACTTGCTTTGAAAATATTATAAAGGTGGAAAGAGAGGGAGACATAGAAGAGAGAGAAAGAAACTCTCCAAGGAAACAGTGGCTCTCATATACCTAATAACACCTTACCACTTGTCAGAATATCAAAGATCCTATGATTAACTTTTTATCATTACCATGAGAAAAATGAATGATAGAATGGAATTAAGAGTGGAAGTTGCCTTTTTAGTCTTCACAAAGGAGGTAGTTTCTGCTTCATGGTTCAGCTAGATTGATAGCAGAAGGGGAGAAATTTCTTTCAAAAGAAAGGAGAAAAGTTTATTTAATTCAGAGATATTAAATCTGAGGGGTTTGTTTTCCATCAAGTGGGATTGTTTACAAGGCATTTTGATATATTGTTCTTATGATCAGGTTCAATTTTTGGAGAGTTTATATTTATTTACTATTAGTCAGTATTTCATGATATTGAGCATTATTGCCAGGGGAGAACATAAAAATGAGCAGAAAGAGAATTCTGGAGAAACATAGTTTTCCATCGGGTTTATGATGCCAATAGAGTAAAGGGAACCAGACAAAACAACAAAGGGAAGACATTTTGATATAGGAAGTAAAACAGATGCAGTACTACATATAAAAATATTTTTAAATGTGCTTTAAAGAGATAGTGGTAAGCACTGATTTTATAAATTTATATAAATTTTAGTGAAAAAAGGTAACAGTGACAGAGAATCTGACACAAAAATGCCTACTTTAATCAGGTCATCATATTCAAATTCAATAGCACAATCTTCTTGCCCCCATTGCTAACAGTGATTAGGATTCCTGGCTTGGAGTCTGTAGTTCTGGAATGTAATTCCCTTCTGTGCCATAGACATCATTGCCATCTTTGAGAATTTCCTGCTTTCCATCATTGTAAAATCTGAATACAGCCTCCATGAGCACATGTATCTCTTCCTGGCAATGCTTGGAACAGCAGACATTGCTCTCAGTACATGCATCCTACCAAACATGTGAAGTATATTCTGGCTTCATATGCCAAAGATATATTTTGATGCCTATCTCTTGCAACTGTGACTCATTCACAAAATCCAGTCCATTGAGCCAGGTATTCTGCTGGCTGTGATCCTGAACCACTATGTGGCAATCTGTGATCCTCTGAGATATGCAGTGATTTTTAGCCAGCAACTTCTCACCCAGACTGGGGTTGGAGTGACTGACATTCAAAGCTTCCTTCCTTGTAGCATCATTTCTCATCCTCATCAAATACTGGCTGAAATTCTAGTGAACCACTGTGTTGTCTCACTCATACTGTGAGCACATAGACATTGGGAAGTTGAAAGTAGAAGATGTTCTCATAAATAACATCTATGATCCATTTATGGCTTTCAGCGTGCTAGGATTTGGCATTTTCTTCATCATGCTCCTCTGCATCTGGATATTTATAACTGTCTTCAACCTGCCTCAAAAAGAAGCAAGTTTCAAAGCCCTTACCACCCACCTTGCCCACATTTGTGTCTTTCGAGAGTTCTAACTCTGAGCTTTCTTCTCCTTTTTTTAACAGAGGTTTGGGTTCCACATTCCATCCTACATTCATATTTTTTTTGTCCAACCTTTATCTTCTTGTCCTGCCTTTGCTCAATGTTGTAGCTTATTGGGGTAAAAACCAAATAAATGTGAGAAAGTGTCCAAGATTTTCTACTCTATGAATTATTTCTGAACTTTCATTTAACTTATGTCAAATAACAAAAATGAACTCTGAGGAAGTTTGGATTGATAAGAGTCTATCCTTTGACAGATTCATTGCATACCGAAATATAATATTATAAGTTTACATAAAAGACAATAAGGAGCTCATCCCTAACAATTTCATGGACAATTACTTTATACACTAAAACCCAAGAGGTCTAGAACTCTACAGCACTGCCTAGTTTGTCCAAGGCTCATAAGTTTTCCTTCTTTGATAGGATGCAGTATTATGATTTTTCTATAACTCTTTTTTAGTGGAAAATATTTGCATTTCTGTCTCTGACTGGTTTCCACCCTACACAGGTTCTGACTGTACTTTATAATACAATACTATTCTATGTACTTTATTATTCTACTTTGACTATTAGAGGCCTTTCAGTTGGCTCCTATTCCACTCCACAAGGGGAATGTTGCACCTTTCCAGTGTATGTATGTTTGTCTCCTTCTTACTTTATGGAATTTGAAGATGCTCCAGGTTTATCTTGTAAGTTTTTTGCACGAGTTCTAAGATTAGCCTTTTCTTAAAAATCTATTGTTTCTTTTATTGGTATTAGAAACCAAAATTGGGATTATAGGTATGCTGCAAATTCCCACTCTAATAGTAAGAAGTTCAACTCTCACCTTCCACCATTTATAAGCCTATGAAATTTAAGTAAAGGTGAAGAAAGGTATCAAAATTATTAACCATTGCCCCTGTGGGAAACAAATGTATCGGCAAGAGTACAGTGCTTATGTGTGCTTCCTTTTACCTTTAATGCTACAGTCCACTCATTTCAAAGTTACTTAGTACAGTACATTTCTTCATTCCCTTTATTCTTTCATTGAGGTTGTCTGATACACTTTTTAAGTATAATTATATATTCTTGTCACAATGCCCAAGAAGTACCCAGCACTTCTTCCTGGATCATATTCTGTACAAAATGCCAAGAGAAACCTGAGCCAAGTCTTAAAGAGAGAAGATGATTCTACCAGTAAGGAAGCAGAGGAAATGTTTCTAAGTAGAGACATTACAATACGAGTGAAAATAAATAATAAATAGTAAAATAAGTGACAGTGAATCCAGAAAAATATGTCATAAAAGCAAAAAGAAACAAGTAGAACATTTCCAAATCATTCTATAAGGGCTTCATTACTTTAACACCAAGAAACATATAAAGAAATTACAAGAAAGGAAAACCACCAATACTTATGATAACAACAAATGCAAAAATCTTCAATAAAATATTTAAAAGATTCTAGAAAAACAATCAGAATTAAATTAAAAATTACAATTAGAAAAACAAGAGAAACAATAAGAGGAAATCTGGCTTTTGGCCATGTAGTTAACTGATCACCTTGAAAATTCACAGAAATGTGATTTTAATAGTGAAAACACTAAACCGTCTTCAATAAGATGGATCCCTTGTCTTCAATAAGATGGATCCCTTGGCTCCAGGTGATAGATCTAGTGCAAAATGTATTAATTAAATTGAAACACTTCTTACTAGAGTCTAACATTACATTTGATCAACCACATAGTGTATGAATATGTTAGGCTTATAATACAAACTATGACACACAGGCCAAATGTACCTTATTGCCTTTCTGCAATTAAGGTTTTATTAGAACACAGCCATACTCATTCACTTATATAGTGTGTATGGGTATTTTTTCACTATGGTGGAAAAGTTGAATACTTACTACAGAAACTACTTAGTTCACAAGTTTAAAGTATTTACTGCCTGTCTATCTAAAAAAAAAATGTTGGTCTATTTAGATTTAGACCAACAATGGACAAAAATAATGTTTGAAGAGGTCATTTGTAGATAAGTCTACAGGTAGGTTCTCCACTCCATGATGAAATCGATGCTATTAATTAAAAAAAAAAATGAACAGTTTAGATGAATATAAGGTATGTTTTCAATTTTATTTAATGAAAGGGAAAAAATTATGCTGATTGAGGCTAAGGAAAAAGAGAACTGCATGTGAAAAAATAAGATTTTCAGATTCTTCAAGTTCAATTCCTATTTGGAAAGTATCATCTTAATGCTACCAGATGGATTAATGACACATTTCTATAATAAAATAAGCATAATTCTTGTTTGGAATTTTGCCTAAAGATTGTAATAGAATGTATTACGTACAGTGTTTCAGGGAGGGTCAAGAAGTCTACCATAACATCAAAAAGAAGAATTTCAGAAGGCAATAAAAATGTAAAATATTTAAAGGAATATATTTCTTATTCACAAAGTAAATAATAAGTTTATTTCTGTGAAGGTAGACCACATAACACGTAGTGGTTAAGAACATGTATTCTAAAGCCACAGTATTTGGGTTAAAGCTCTACTCTGATATTTCCTAAGTGAATTTCTTGGGGCACAACCTTTCTGTGCCTCAGTTTCCTAATTGGTACAAAGATTAAAACATTAACATTGTCTGGTAGGATAGTGCTTAAGGCGCTTGACTGCTAACCAGAAGGCTGGCAGTTCAAACCCACCAGCCAATCCTCAGAAGGAAGGTTGGGCAATCTCCTTCCTTAGTGATACTGCCTAGGAAACCCAAGGAGGGGTTGTTATGAGTTGGGTCTGACTTGACGGCACATAACAACAACAACAATAGGACAGTCTTGCAGATTAACCCTCTTGTGATCTGTGGGATATATATTGCCAACCAACATTTTCAGTCTCTCAGGTTTTGTGGGAAGTGGCCATCACAGTGGTGGTATGTGCTGCTGCCTGACAGGAATCTATATAATTTCATGAATCAGAGAAAATAGACTTCATGAATGAAGATGATTGTTCATATTCATTAAAAGATTATTTTATTTCTAAGGGAAAGAACCTGGAAACATGAAAAAAGGAAAAGAGATGAAGGAAAGAGTAAATACACAACACCATATGTCCCTGCTATAAGGCATAGCTTAATCATGAAATAAAAGGTTAAGGACAGGGTTACAACTACTAATCACTATATCATGACTACATGACCCAAATTCTACCAACATAGACTAGTAAGTAAGTTTTTTCAGTTTTTGGAATTTTTTCTGTTGAATAAGAAGAGACCCACTACTCGGTCAAGAATCTGCTTAGTCTTGACACCATAGACTAGCGGGTTGACTGTGGGGGGCACTAGAAGGTACACACTTGAAAAATTATGTGGACACTTGGAGGTACCTTCTTGCCAATGCGGTGAGTTAGGAAGCTGAACAGTGCAGGGGTGTAGGAAACGAGTATGGTGCAGACATGGGCAGCACAGGTGCCCAGTGCTTTAGAGCGGGCATTATGGGAAGAGAGACGGAAGACTGCCTGGAGGATTTTGATATAGGATGTGGCTATAAGACCTAGGTCCAATATCATCACTGAAAGGGCCACAGAGATACCATATACTCTGTTAACATGGGTATTGGCATTAGCCAACTTCACCACAGCCATGTGCTCACAATATGCATGATTGATGACATATTTAGTATAACAGGGAAGTCTCTTAATGAGAAAAGGACCGGGAAATACCAAAATGACTGCTGGAGTCATACCAACTAACCCCATCTTGATTACCATGGGTGTAGTTAAGATAGTTGTATAACGCAGAGGGATGCAAATAGCTACATAGCGGTCAAAGGCCATGGCAACTAGGAGGGCTGACTCAACTATGCAAAATGTGTGGATGAAGTACATTTGTGCTAGGCAGAGATTAAAGTCAAGCCAGTGGGCATCCAACCAGAAGATGCCAAGCATCTTGGGAGCTGTGGACGACACAAGAGCCATGTCATTCATTGCCAGCATGCAAAGGAAGACATACATAGGCTGGTGGAGACTTGGCTCTAGCTTGATGGTAACAACGATGACACTGTTCCCCAGCAGAGTGAGGGCAAACAAGAGGCAGACAGGAAGGCCAATCCAGCAGTGAAAATCTTGCAAACCAGGAATACCAATGAGGAAGAAAGATGAGATGTAGTGGCGTGTAGCATTGTCTGCCATGTTAAAAGTGGTGAGTTTGTATGCTGGGATACAAAGTAGCCAGGCAAATCCGCTCTGGGAAGAAAGCAGAATGACAGAGTGACTCTTCTATGGTCCTGTATGAAGGAATTCCAGATACACTCTGTGATTGCCTATTGAAAACGTTTCTTCTCCTTAGCCTTCTTAAGTACTTGAATAATAAACTTCACTATTAGTAGTCCCAAGATCTGCATCTGCATGTAAGAAGATTGAGTTCTTTTATTTATTTATATTCTTATTTCTGAAATTGTATTAAATTCTTCTCTCTCAGTTTTAATTTCTGTTGAAGGAGCAGTTAGAAACAAAATGACTCCATATTTGTACCTAAAACATTGTTGCATATTGGATATAAAAGTTCTTTAAAAAAGGCCATGGGCTCCATTTTTAAGGAAATTGAAATCACATGTGGAGACACAAGCATAAAAACACACATACATAAATGCACACAATAATTAACAGACAAGTCAAAATGTAATATAATTAGTATTTTGTTAATACTCTGATACACAGGTTGTATGACTAAATAGATAGGAATTTAGAATAAGATAACCCAATTCTAAAACGTAAGAATGAAGCTTGTCAATATTATTGACAGTATATGCCTCATTATCAATAAAAGGCTAATTTAATCCTATGATGTGATCTTGATATGGACAGTATAGTATAATAGTTTAGTAAACAGTGAAAATAACTGCTGAAAACAAAACAAAACAAACAAAAATATGAAGATTTGATTCCTTTAGTCTGTCAAATGATTTAAAAACTACAAATTCGCACATTAGCTATTAATGAGATGATGTAAGATCAGTCCTGTTTTCTGCAAAGACCTGAATCCCAGCTGTAGACTGCCCTACCTCTTGCTGTAATATACATACTGCCTAATTGCAGTGAAGAACAAAGCACCTACAATCCATCCCTTTTGTTATCAGTGTCATGAGTAGCTTTTTTGAGTCTTGCACTCACTTTGTCTTTTAATGTTAATAGCTGCCTGCTGTCCTTTTTAAGATCTGCCTGGTATCGGGAATCTGGCATATGTACCCCAGTTTTGCAATTTGCTTTTTTAAGTTCTACTTTTTCCCTGTCTCTCCATTTCCTTGTATCCCATGGATGTGAAAACGAAAAAGTATTGATAAATATTTCTAATGAAAATTCCCCCTTGTCAGAAACTGGAAGGCTTGTCTAATTGCCTCCATGAACAATGACTTCCTTTGTCATGAGACCAGAAAAATCAGATGGGGCCAGGTTACAATTACTGAACATTTTGATCAAGAGTTCTATAGAAGATTCTGGGTCAAAAGAGGGGGGAAATATGAAGCAGAATTTCAAATTTGCATGGAATCCAGGATTTCTGGAGCCATTGAGGCTGGATGACCCCACAACAACTATTTTCCTGAGGTAATCTTTAAACCTTAAAACAAAACTAACCCCGTAAGTCATCTTTAAACTAAACAATAGTTTAGCTTAATTAGGAAAAAAATAATTTGCTTTGAGGAATGAAATAAAATTAATTAAATAAAAAATATGTTACCTCTTTGTATATCCAAATAAATATCTCTGTGGATAAAGATTTTCTGCTTACATAATATGCCTACAGTCCTACTAAATATGAGACTCTAGGTGCATGTGAGTGAGTCTAAGAGACATTTCTTTGTAAGAAATTGAGAAATGTCAAATGAATTATTATGAAACATTTCATAAAACTTTAGGACCAAAACTTTGTCAAAGTGCAGAAACTTAGAGCTGTGGAAATTGCTACATATCAGATAAGGCCTATAACTATTGATTAAGATAAGAATTTAAGATAAAATCTTCAAATATTGAATGTTCAAAACATGAAAGGTTTTTAAGTACTTATTAAACTTTTGCCATTTGAAAATCCCCAAATGATAATTTTCCACTTGGAAACATGATTTGCCAAATTTCCTTCTTTTACCTGCTTATGGAAGAATTATATAGAGGCTGATTGGAAATGGCATGGCTTAAGGACAGCCAGAGAGGTAGGACTGTAAGAAGCAATATTACACAACTAGAAATATATACCTAAATTTTATGCAGGAAATATTACTTAGAAATACAATGAAGTGTAACTGAGCTTGGTAAATATACATAAAGGCTTAAAAACGGTTATATTTTTAATGTTCAATACATTTATTTACAAGGTGGCAATATAGCTAACATATATCAAGAGAAAGAAGTAAACTAACTCCTCCTTAAACAGAATGCTTCTTTCAGGTAAACATACGGAACACAGAGGAAATTGTGAAGAGCTACCCCGAAAGCATGGTCTGCTTGTATAGTTGTCACTTTATTACTTTCTCTCTGGTTTCTTTTGAATGAATTTTTTTCTTTTTTTTTAAAAAATCTATTTGTTTCAGTAAAACTGCTCTTTCCATTACCTTCAGTAAGCAACCTGCCAGGGCATTCAGAAAACTTTCACAGACCTATCTAACTTCCTATTCACACTATTACCCCCATTCGTTTCTTAATAATTTAAATGCCATGTTCCTTCTGGAAGCCTGAACTTTGACATTTTGCCTGTATTCTGGTCGTCAGCATAGCCTCTCACCTGAAATTTGCCACTCCAGATGAGATGGTTCTAAGGTAATACCATGGTATTTTCTATACTGTCTTTTTCAAAGGTACTATATATTTTATATTCATATATTGCAATAACAATACATCAAGCTTCCGCAAGCTAAATTCTTATAAGACACTCTCTTCAATCTGATTCTATTTTATTTGCTTGCCACAACAGTGACTCAATTAGTTACGCAAGAAATCTCAGAATTATTATTGCCTCCTCCTTCTTTCTAACTCTAATACTTCAATTGAGAAGTCATAATTTCATATTTTTATCAGAGATCTTACCCTATGCTTTGTGTCAATTTACATGTAAGTCTACTTCATCAAACTATGAGTGCCAAAACGAAGGTACTAAAACCCAGTAAACGCTCAATAAATTCTGAAGAAAGATTCGATGTTCCTGTGTATCCCTTATAGTCTCTTAAGAGTATAACAAAATTTTGTTTCTTATCCCAGATTTTCCTCAAATGGTCAGTCAATCTACACTCATTGTCTCCCTTTCATTCACATCAGTTATCTTCTTGGAACATTCTCTTTCAAAGGTGTTTCTTGTATGGGTTACATAACCAGACTCTTTCCTGTAGCAGGAACTTCCAAAGTTCTTCCATAAAAAGTGAGGTCCTAAGCCAGTATTTACATATATTTTTGTCACATATCCATTCATATCTTATATAAATGTGTAATATCATTTATATATTTACAAATCTTCCCTTCCCATTTTATTTTCACCTTTATCTTAATACTATCTCACTATTCATGATATGTCCTAGAAGGTAATAAAGTATAACTGTTGCTCACTGCAAATCCGCATCTGATCATTCTCCAGTGCAGCATCTTGGCCAATTTGCATATAGGAGAACTGTTAAAAAGTCTCACAGGGATAGCTTATGAAACAGTGAGGACTCTATGGACAAGCTGATATTTTGCATTACTTTGTAAAGGACTATTTAAATGCTCAGGAGGTTCTTCCGGTTTCAAAGGTCCATCAGTCCCTTAGGAGACATAAGGTCGAAGAAAAATAAGCTTGGACCAGGACTAAGCACAAAATAGGACCAATGTCCCTCTGGAACAGCCATGTTAACATCATAAACTCCCCAGGACTTCTATTTGGATAACATTCCTCTATCTCTCCTGTGGAGAACAGTGTCTGGAGACTGTTTCATGGTGCCTAAATTAGAGGCCACTCAAATTCACTAGAGAATTCTCAGAGAAGACTAAGAGGAATAAATCAATTTAGTGTGGGTAAACTATCTGAAACGTAAGAGAAATGCATTGCAAACCCTAATTCCTAATTCCAGAGTAATTTCAGCATTGAAATTCTTACCGAGAGCTAAAAAATTAATAAATGCATCTAAAAGTGTAAATGGAGCTGGCAATTTTATGATCTGCAACCTGTTATTTCCTTCTCTTTCTATGATCTTACTATGATACCACGTCACTTTATGTGTCTTCTCTCCATACTAGCATGACTCATATGTACTTACAGCCTTTTATGTATTCAGGTCTTGAGAGTTAGTGAGTCACTGGGTTGCTCTCTACTACACCTTAATGGGGAGCTCTGGTGGTGCTGTGGCTAAAGAATTTGGCTGCTAACAAAAAGGTCAGTGGTTCGAATCCCTCAGCAGCTCTGCAGGAGCACCGCAAGGCAAACTGCTTCCATAAAGGCTTAGAGCCTTGGAAACCCTATAGGGATGTTTCTACTCTGTCCTATAGTCCAATAGGGTCATGATGAGTAAGAATCCACTTGATGGCGATATTACACAAATATATATATATATATATATATATACACACATACTCATATGTATGTCTGTATGTGTGTGTGTGTGTGTGTGTATAAACCAAACTCACTGCCATGGAGTCAAATCCAACTTTAGTGAAGCTCCTTGGGTTTCCAAGGTCGTATCACTAAGGAAGCAGTGATTATCAATCTTCCTTTAGAGGAGTGGCTGGTGAGTTTGAACTGCCAGCCTTCTGGTTAGCAGTCAAATGTCTTAGGCACTATACCACCAGAGCCCCCTTATATATGTATGTTGTTGTTGTTGTTGTTTGCCATCGAGTCGGCCCCGACTCATAGCGACCCCTCCTTGGGTTTCCGAGGCAGTATGTCTAGGGAAGTAGGATTGCCCAACCGTCCTTCCGAGGAGTGGCTGGTGGGTTTGAACCGCCAGCCTTCTGGTGAACAGTCAAGTGGCTTAGGCACTATGCTACCAGAGCTCCTATATATATGTATAGAAAATATATAGATGTATACATGCATATACATACATACATTTATATCCGTTCTCCCTCCAGCTGTGCATAGATCATCATATTTCTTATATATATATATATATATATATATATATATATCTTATATCCCTATCACTTTTTAACTCACTTTTTTTTTTACTGACTTAATATGAGCTTTAAATGGCACTTAAGAATTGGAACATTTATTCATAAGTCTTTTGTGTTTTTCTCTCCTATAGAGTGGCTATTTTTACTGTATGGTTTTCTGTTAGGGATTCTGCACTTATTTTTGTTGATTTACACATGTTTCTTGAATCTTCTTACCTAAGCCTTGGTATTCTAAGACATTGCAAACATTTTCTCCCATAGATCACCCATTATTATCCTTTGTCTCTGGTACTCTTAGTTCTATAGAAACCATTCAATATGATTCATAGTAATCAAAATCTTGTAGTAATTTTCATGCTTTTTTTTTTTTTTTCTTTTTTTGTGAGTCTTTCCACACACTAATGCCAAGTTACTCTTCTGTACTGCCTTCTACTAACTTTATGGTTCATCTTTGACCCTTTGGCCTTGCATTCATTTGAAGTCCAATATTCTATCTGCTCTTAGGTAGGGGACTTAGTTTAAGTTTATTTTATTATTATTATTTTTTTAATTTTAAACGTTTTTTCCCCTAACTTTTTATTGTAGTTCAGATGAGAGTTTGCAGAGCAAATTAGTTTTCCATCTAAAAATGCTTACATGTTTTCTTTTGTGATAATGGTTGCAGTCCCCTCAGTGTAACAGCACTCTTCCCATTTCTTCCTTGGCTCCCCATTTCCATTCATCCTTCTTTCCTGCCACTTTTTGCCTTCTTAGCTTTGTTTTTTTGGGCAAATGCTGCCTTTTTTGTCTCTTATGGTTGATTGTAGGAGCTCTGGTAGCATAGTGCCTAAGGCACTTGACTGCTCACCAGAAGGCTGGCAGTTCAAACCCACCAGCCACTCCTCAGAAGGAAGGTTG
>NW_006922551.1:240755-251965 GCF_000298275.1 Orycteropus afer afer
ACTTCCATAGTGATACTGCCTCGGAAACCCAAGGAGGGGTCTCTATGAGTCGGGGCCATTCGACAGCAAATAACAACAACAACATGGTTGGTTGTACTGAGGAGTACATTCCTCATTGGTGTTATTATTCACTTTATAGGCCTATCTATTGTTTGACTGAAAGTTGATTCCCAGAGATGGGTTCAGTTTCAGGCTTGAAGGGTGTCTAAGGACCATAGTCTTGGGAGTCCCAACAGTCTCTATCTGACCAGCACTTCTGGCCTTTTTTTATGAACTTGAATTTTGTTCTGCCTGTTTGTTTATTTTTTCCTCACAGTCTGGAGGATGTTCTATTGTCATCCCTTTCCAAGAAAATGTAGTGGTAGCCAGGCACCATCTAGTTATTTCATTCTCAGTGTAGTGGAGGCTGTAGTTTGGATGGTCCATCAGTCCTTTGGACTAATTATTTCCTTGTTCTTCATTCTTCTTTGCTCTAGATGGTAAAAGGCCAATAGTTGTATCTTAAGACAGCTGTTGAAAGCTCTTTAGATCCCAATCACTACTCTCAAAAATAAGATGTAGAACATTATCTTTGTGGACTATGTTATGCCAGTTGATATAGATGTCCCCCAAGATTGTAGTCATGCAATAAAGAAGACATACAGGGAGCCAACAAATACATGCTTATGATCATTAACCCACTGACTAATTTGCTCAAGGGGTAAGATTATGGTAGTGAAATTTTCTTAACTTTGTCACCTATATACTTGTGTAAATTTTGAGCACATACAAATACATATGTAGAAGTGTCCTCTTCTAGTACTATTTATACTCATTAGTGTACTCCCATTCATCTTCCTAAATCTGTTCAGCTTGCTCATCGATCTATGTATCTGCTCTTAGATAATGTTTGTTATTACTATTAATGCAGGATTGTGTATGGAATACTATATATCTTTGGCTTCTTTTACTCTTGTGAATCTCCCAGTGTCTTCCCATGTCTTGCTCATGTTGTGTTGACCTCCTCCTTACTGTATATTGCCTTTTCCTTTCACTCAAGTTTATACATGTCTATCTATTCTCTGGTTACTGATTTACCTCATCGTCTCCTCCCATCTCTAGAAACCATCAAAGAATGTTTGTTTCTGTATGAAAAATTTTTCTGGACTTTTTATAATAGTGATCTCGTACAGTATTTGTCCTTTTGTGATTGACTTATTTCACTCACCAGAATGTTCTCCAGGTTTATGAGTGTTCAGAAGGTGTTTCATGGATTCTTTCCTTATTCTTTAATGTGGCATATTGAGTGTATGTAATGCAATTTGATTATCCAGTCATTCTTTGGAGGGCAACTAGGTTGATTCCATCTTTTTGCTGTTGTGAATAATGCTGTGATGAATATAAGTGTGCATATATCTATTAATGTCATGACTCTTATTTCTCTAAGGTTTACATATACCTGGTGTAGGAGCTCTGGTAGTGTAGTGCCTAAGGCATTTGACTGCTAACTGGAAGGCTGGTGGTTCAAAGCCACCAGCCACTTCTCAGAAGAAAGACTGGGCCTTCTACTTCTATAGAGATACCACCTCAGAAACCCAAGGTGGGGGTCACTATGAGTCAGAAACAACTCGATTGGTAGTGAGTTTGTTTTTGTTCGGTTAGATACTTATGAGAGTTCTCAAGCATTGTTTTGTTAATAATAACATTTGGCCAATCATCTTGTTAGACTATGGATAATTTTGGGCCACCACTTCCTGGGAGCATGCTGTGAGAGGAAGATAGAAGATAGGAGGCTTGCTGAAGAACTCTGTCTAGCTAATGTTGGAGATTCACAATGAGCATCAAACAACAAAAATAGAATCCAACAAATATCCTGAGCAGAAGTTTCTTCTTATGCTAAGCACCTAGATGTTTAGGTCTCCAACATAACAACAAATTAAATCTTTAAAATGTATTTATTTTATAGATAAGAAAACTTATGAGTTTAAAACATTTCCAAAGGCACAAAAGTAGAAAGTGGTGATATCGGATTTTAAATCCCACCATTCTGTTAAAAAAAAAAAAGCCTCTGCCCCAAGGACTTCCAAAAAACAAACAAACAAACAAAAAACCTTACTGCCATTGAGTTAATTATGACTCTTAGCAATACCCACTGTTTTTCCAAGGCTGTAAAATCTTTATGGAAGCAGACTGCCCATTTTTCTTCTGGAGAAAAGTTGCTGGATTTGAACCACTGATCTTCTGGTTGCCAGCTAAATGCTGTAACCTCTACACCACCAAAGCTCCTTTATTATTAAACCTAAAATCAACAACAGTGAAGAAAAGGGGAAGGGTGTGACTCAGTAACAAAATGAACTTAATACAGGAAAATATCCAGAATGAAGAAAATATCTACATGACAACAAAAAAACACAACAGAATGACAGCAAAAAAACACAACAGAATGACACCAAAAAAAATAAAAAATAAAAAATACTTATCATTAATTACACTGACAGCTATACAGCCAGGAGAAACAGAGTGGTAGATTTGATAAGAAAAGAAGACTGATCAATATGCTACCTATAAAAGACCCACTTTAGACACAAAGGTAAAAATAAATTTAAAATCAAGGTGTAAAAAAAAAAAAAAAATACCAGGTTAATGACAACCAAAAAGAGCAAGAATGGCACTATTAATTTCTTATAAAATATATTTTAAGGGGAAAACCACTGTAAGGGACATTCTATGATGATGGAAGTCTCAATTAACCAAAAGAGCATGCACACAATGTAAGAGCTCCAAAATATATAAAGATGAAATTGAGCAGGTCATAAAAAAACTCCACACACAAAATAGTCCTGGCTAAGATGGCTTCACTATTGAATTTTATCAAATGTTCAAAGAGCTCATATCTACTCAAACTATTCCAGAATGTACTAAAGGAAAGAATATTCCTAAATTCATTTTAGGAAGCAAGCATAAGCTTGATATCAAAACTAGGTAAAGACGGAACTAAAAAGGAAAAATACAAGCACATATCCCTCATGAATATAGACAAAAAAATCTTCCACAAAACTCTAGCCAATAGAGTTCAAACTCATATCAAAAAAATAATACACCATGATCTAGCGTGATTTCTACCAGGTATGCAAACATGTTTCAATATCAGAAAAAGAATAAACATAATCCATGACATAAATAAAACAAAGGAAAAGAACCTTGATCATATCAATCAATGCAGGAAAGGCATTTAATAAAACCCAACACCTACTCCTGATAAAAACTCTCAGCAAAAATAGGATTAGAAGGAAATTTCTCAACTTAATGAAGGGCATATATGCAAAAACAACAGCCAACATTACTCTCAATGGAGAGAGACCTAAAGTATTCTCCTTGCAAACAAGAACCAGACAAGGATGCCCTCCATCACCACTTCTATTCAACATTGTATTGGAAGTAATAACCAGAGCAATAGGGCATGTAAGAGAAATAAAAAGCATCCAAAATGGCAAAGAAGAAGTAAAACTATCTCTACTTGCAGATGACATGATTACCAAGAATACTACTGGAACTGAGTGAAAGATTCAACAAAGTGGCAGGATGAAAGATCAACATACAAAAGCAGTATATTGATCAACAACAACAAAGAGATCTCAGAAAGGAAATAAGGAAAACAATATCATTTACAGTAGCTACCAAAAAGATAAAATATTTAGGAAGAAATCTTATCAGGGATGCAATAAAAACCAAACTAACTGCCATCATGTCGGATCCAACTCATAGCAACCCCTCCTTGGGTTTCCGAGGCAGTATCACTACAGAAGGAGATTGCCCAGTTTCGCAACAGAGCTATACAAAGAAACTACAAGAATACTACTATAACTAAAACCAAAAATTCCAAACACTGCTATTGAGTCTATTCTGGCTCCCAGAGACCCCCACTGGATTTCCAAGGCTGTAAATCTTTATGGCAGCAGACTGCCTCACCTTTCTTCATGGATGAGATGGTGGGTTTGAACCACTGACCTTTGGGTTAGCAGTCAAATACCTTAACCACTACACCACCAGGACTCCTTTCTTTGCTCTTACTATGAGTCAGATTACATACTGACATGATTAATAATGTTCAAAAGGTCAGTTAAACACCAAGACATTGTTTATTTTATTTTTCAGTATTTTCCTTTTGTGTGGTTCAATCTGTAGAGTTTGTTTTGTCCTGTCTTCTAGTTTACTGATTTTTCTTTCATTGATGTCCATTATGATATTAACTCTGTATTATAATCTAAACTCTATCTGCATTTTTCTATTTAAAGATTCAAGTGTAAAACAGCAGAAAAATAATAACATCAATACCCACACCCCATAGTATTAATTTATTGATTAATTCTACAAACATTTACTTCATTTTTACCTGTTTCAAAAATGTTATCAAAAGCCATATATACTTCAATAAATAGAATGAATACTGTCATTAGTTTCAAATGTAGAGGATAATGCATATGGAAACATAAACATGTAAATCCTATATAATGCAATGAGTACTACATAAAATTATAGTTGTGGATGGGAGAATATAGATGGAGAATTGCCTATAGAATTGTAATGTGGATGACTCCTGGAGAGATTTTTGGATAAATCAATACAGATGAAACTAAAAGCTTTGTCTTGTATTTGATCTTCTTTTGTATTGTTTGTATATTCTTTGTTCATAGCCCTTATTTTATATAATAATGTTTCTTCATAATATGGTTTATTAACTTTAAGAGTCTGTTCAAAGCATTTGTTGAAATATGTATATAACCTCCCTGTATCTCTAAATAATAATTTTCCCTAAGATGCTATGAAAATTTTATTTGGTTAAATTTTTTTTTCCATTTACTTAATCACAGAGAACCTAATAATGTGGTTTAGGAGGATGTTGTTGTTCTTGTTAGGTGCTGTCGAGTTGTCTTTAAGTCATAGCAACCCTATGCAGAGTGGAACAAAACATGGCCCAGTTCTGTACCAACTTCACAATCCCTACTATACCCAAACCCATCACTGCAGCCACCATATCAATCCACCTTGTTGAGAGCCTTTTCCTCTTTCGCTGACCCTCCACTTTGCCAAGCATGACATCCTTCTCCAGAGAATGGTCCCTTCTGACAACATGCCCAAAATAGCTGAGACGAAGTCTGGCCATTGTCACTTCCAAGGAACATTCTGGCTGCATTTCCTCCAGGACAGACTTGTTAGTTCTTTTAGCAGTCCACAGTACATTCATCATTCTTTGCCAACACCCCAATTTAAAAGCATCAATTCTTCCTTATTCATTGTCCAGCTCTCACATGCATATGAGGGGATTGAAAATACCATGGTCTGGGTCAGGCACATCTTAGTTTTCAAGGAGACATCTTTGTTCTTCAGCACTTAAAAGAGGTCTTTTGTAGCAGATTTGCCTGATGCAATACGTCTTTTGATGTCTTGACTGCTGCTTCCATTGGCATTGATTTTAGAACCAAGCATTAAGAAGTTTTTGACAACTTCAATCTTTTCTCCACCTATTGTGATGATGCTTAGTGGTCCAGTTGTAAGGGTTTTAGTTTTCTTTATATTGAGGGGTAATCCATGCTGCAGACTGCAGTCTTTGATTTTCATCAGTAAGTGCTTCAAGTCATCCTCACATTCAGCAAGCAAGTTGTGTTGTCTGCGTATCTCAAGTTGTTAATGAGCCTTCTGCCAACCTGATACCATGTTCTCCTTTGTATAGTCCAGCTTCTCGGATTATTTGCTTAGTGTACAGATTGAACAATATGGTGAAAGGATACAACCCTGACACATTCCCTTCTTGATTTTAAACCATGCAGTATCCCCTTGCTCTGTTCAAACAACAGCCTCCTGCTCTATGTACAGGTTCCTCATGAGTACAATTAAGTGTTCTGGAATTCCCATTCTTCTTAATGTTATCCACAATTTGTTATGATCCACACAATCAAATGCCTTTGCATAGTCAAAAACACACAATTAAACATCTTTCTGGTATTCATTGCTTTGAGCCAAATCCATCTGACATTAGCTATGACATTTCTCACACCACATTCCCTTCTGAATCCAGCTTGCATTTCTGGGAGTTCTCTGTCAATATACTGCTGTGACCATTTTTTAATTATTTTCGCTAAGATTTTACTTGCATGTGATATTAATTATATTGTTCAATAATTTCCACATTCTGTTGTATGACCTTTCTTTGGAATGGATACAAATATGGATCTCTTCCAGTCAGTTGGCCAGGTAGCTGTCTTCCAAATCTCTTGGCATAGATGAGTAAGTGCCTCTAGCACAGCATCCGTTTGTTGAAACATCTCAATGGGTATCCATCAATTCCTGGAGCCTTGTTTTTCACCAATTCCTTCAGTGTAGGATAGGTAGAGTTAAATAGATTAGAAATGTGTTTGCATTTCTATAAATGCATGTTTTTTATACCTCTATAGTAGGTCATAGGAGCTCTGGTAGCATAGTGCTAAGGCACTTGACTGCTAATCAGAAGGCTGGTGGTTCAAACCCACCAGCCACTCCTCGGAAGGAAGATGGGGCAATCTACTTCCCTAGTGATACTGTCTCAGAAACCCAAGGGGGAGTCGCTATGAGTCGGATCCAACTCAACATCACATAACAACAACAACATAGTAGATCATTAATGTTTTCTACATATGTTTGTATACATTCTACTGTTCATTACAATCATATTTGTGAATAGTATTGCCTATTGTGTTCTATCTCCTACTTGCATTTCTGAACTTAAAGGGAAGACTTATTTCTAGAATGGGCTATTTGCTGAATAGTTGTAATTTTTTTAATTTAAAAGAAAGGCCTGGTTTTAGAACTGGCTACTTGGTGAATATTTGCAATTAAAAAAAGTTATTAGTAAAAATCTTGGGTTTGATACACATGAGGAGCCCTTGTGGCACAGTGGTTAAAACACTCAGCGGTTAGTCAAAAGATCTATGGTTTGAACCCACTAGCACCTCCAGGGGAGAAGGATGTGGCAGTCTACTTCTGTAAAGATTTATGGCCTTGGAGACCCATGGAGCTGTTTTACTTTGTCCTCTAAGGATAGCTGTGAGTTGGAATCTAACTGATGGGTGTTCTGGTGGCATAATGCCTAAGATATTTGACTGCTAACCAGAAGGCTGGTGGTCCAAACCCACCAACCACTCCTCAGAAGAAAGATTAGGCAATCTACTTTCATAGAGACAACACCTTGGAAACCCAGGGAGGGGTCATTATGAGTCAAATCTACTCCACAGCAGTGAATTTTGTTTTGGTTTTATGACTTGGAATTGACTTGATGACAGTGAGTTTTTTGGGGGGTTATAAGTGTGCAGTAATTTTAAAGTAAATATGAACATTAAAGTCCTCCATCATATGTAAGCATCTTCATCATTTTCTTATTTCAGTGACTAATAAATAATACTATTAAATTTTCATGATATTATTAGCTTTCCTGACATTTTTAATACTTTAATGGGAATTATGACAGCAATCTATAAAAATCAATTTCTGTGAGCAAAATAATCATTGCTCTTTAAAAAGCCATCTTTTTAATTATGATTTGTATTAGAATAAAAATTATTTCCCTAATTATATTCCAGTTGCAGATTCTACTCAGCTCACAGAGTAAAATGGCATAAGTTATTGACTACATTTCAATTCAACTTTATTTACAAGGTGGCTTGTGAAAATGACTTCTATGTTTGCAAAAATTTGACTTTTTTCCCTTCATTTTCAAGTTTGTGAACCCCTGCCTTTTCTATACACATTTAAGTGCATGTTATGGGAATCTGGGGAAGGATCAATATGATTTTGTTCTCTGAATGTTATCTTTGAAGACTGGAACTATTTGTATTGATCACTACAGCACACCACTTATAATGTGTTCAAATCTTGAATTTTCAAAGTAAGTAAGTAAAGACCCTAAAGGACTTGAACAGCAAACTTAAGGTTGCCATGTCTAGGTGTTTTTTTGCCATTTTTTTCTTTTTCTTCCTACCTTGTATGTTTTCTGTTTAAAATTGGAATTTAAGGGCTGTTTACTTATATATTTTCTACTGCTCAGCTTGTCATGCAAAAAACCTTGCATCTTATTCCCTTTCACATGTATGTTAAATAAAACTACTCTTTGAGAAATGCATATTATAAAGATTAAGTCAAGGTATTTATAACTCTGAATCTCCAGTCTAGAAGAAGAGAATGTACAGTGAATTAGACTATTTTAAGAAGTTGAAATGTGCCCCTAGTGTGTTCTCTGAATTTTGTGGGTAGAGTTTTAAGAAGTACTCATTAGCTATATGCAGCAGCATATGAAAAAATGAAGATAATAAAAAGATTTGTGTGTAGAAATGAAAAAGATCATTTCTTATAAAGATTCTAATGAGTGATAATTACACAGAGTTTATAGTGTAGCTCACACTTTATTATTTTCACAAAAAACTAGCCAGGTGACCTCACATTAGTTATTAAAGAATACATATTTTCTCCACCATGATAAAATGCCCCTAAAAAAAAAAAAAAACTTTCTTAGGGAAGTCAAAGGCATCCACATTAGTAAGGAAGAAGTCAAGCTACCCCTATTTGCTGATGATATGATCCTATACCTAGAAAACCCAAGATACTCAGCAAAGAAACTACTGGTACTAATTAAGAGATTTAGCATTGTGGCAGGATATAAGATTAACATACAAAAATCAGTTGGATTCCTCTATACCAGCAAAGATATTGCTGAAAAATAAATTAGGAAATAATATCATTTATAATAGCTAACAAAAAATAAAATACTTGGGAATAAATCTTACCAGGGACCCAAAGACCTGTACAAAGAAAACTACAAAGTACTACTTTAAGAGACCATAAGAGAACTACATAAATGGAGTACACATGAAGGGAAGAATACACCATGCTCATGGATAGGAAGATTGAACATTGTGAAAATATCAATTCTACCCAAAGCAATCTATACATTCAATGCAATCCATATGCAGATCCCATCAACATTCTCTAAGGATATCGAAAAAACAATCATTAACTTCATATGGAAAGAAAAGAAACCTTGGATAAGCAAAACACTATTGAAGAAGAAAAACAAAGTAGGAGGTCTCACACTCCTGGATCTCAAAACCTACTATACAGCCACAGTAGTCAAAACAGTTTGGTATTGTTAAAACAGTTACATAGACACATAGTGGAACAGAACTGAGAACTCAAAAATAGATCCATTGGCAGAAGATTAGCTGATTTTTGACAAAGGGCTGAAATCCATTAAATGGGGAAGAGATTGTCTGTTGAACAAATGTTTAACAAATGTTTAACAAAGTGCTGGCAAAACTGGATATCAATTTGCAGAAAAATGAAACAAGATCTGTATCTGACATCATACATAAAAACTAACTCCAGATAAATCAAAGACTTAAGTGTGAAACCTAAAACTATAAAGTTCCTCAAGGAAAAAATTGGGGCAAATTTAGAGTCCCTTATATGTGGCATGCAGAAGCAAGACTGGACAATCTCCTTCTGTAAAGATTTACTCCTTTGGAAACCTAATGAGGGTCACTATGAGTTGGAATCAACTCGATGGCAGTGAGGTTTTATTTATTTATTTATTTATTTTGGTTTATATATACCATAAATAGACTATCAAGCACAACCCAAAATGCACAAACAGCAGAAGCTAAAATAGATGAATGTTGTTGTTGTTATTGTTATGTGCCATCAAGTCAGACCTGACTATAGTGACCCCTCCTTGGATTTCCAAGGCAGTATCACTACAGAAGTAGATTGCCCAACCTTCCTTCCGAGGAGTGGCTGGTGGGTTTGAACCGCTAGCCTCCTAGTTAGCAATCAAGTGCCTTAGGCACTATGCTATCAGAGCTCCGAAAATAGATGTATAGGACCTTCTAAAAATTAAATTTTTATGTGCTTCAAAAGACTTGTCCAAAAGAGTAAAAAGAGAACTTACAGATTGGGAAAAATTACTCAGCAACAACGTATCTGACAAGGGACATATCTCTAAAATTTATAGAAAACTCCCACACCACAATACCAAAAAGGCAGAGAATCTAGTTAAAAAATGGGCAGAAGACATGAACAGACACTTCAGAAAGAGGGTATTCAGGCGGCCAACAAACATATGAAGATGTGTTCACGATCATAAGACATTAGAGAGATGCAAATCAAAACAAAAATGAGATATCATCTCACCCCAGCACTAATGGCAAAGTTCAACAAGACTGAAAATAACAATTGCTGGTGAGGATGTGGAGAGATTGGGACTCTCATACACTGCTGGCAGACTGTCAAATGATAAGCCACTGTGGAAAAGCAGTACTTCCTTAAGAAGTTGGAATTAGAAATACCATTTGATCCATTACTAGGTACCTATCCTAAAAAAGTGAGAGACAGGACAAGAACAGATATATGAACATCCATGTTAATTGCAGCACTACTTACAATAGCAAGAAGATGGAAACAACCCAGGTACCTTTCAACAGAAGAATGGATAACCAAAGTGGTTGATACACACAGTGGAATACGGTGCAGCCCTAATGTAGAATTTGAAAGCACCACATAATATGGATGACCTTGGAGGATATCATGCTGAGTGAAATAAGTCAATCACAGAAAGACAAATATTATATTATTACCCTATTTTGAAAAATCAAGGAAAGGTTTATACATGAAACAAAACTTTCTTTACTGATTACCAGGGGTGGGAGAGGAGGGGAGGGACCACTGATAGATAGTGTTGATTTGATTGAAGGGAAGGGCAATGCACCAAATGTGAGTGATAAACACAATGGAACCAAGGAAGAGGAAGACATAGAAGTACATGAGAGATACAGACAACAAAGAGGAAACTTTTGCACATTTTGCACATACAGCACTGTATTGTCAGTGATGACAAACATTGATCTATGGATGGATAGATGGGTGGACAGGCTGAATGATCAGGTATGACTAAGCAGTGGGGAGTTTGCCAATGACCATGTATAGGTTCAACATGTATAGGGTCAAATATACTTCTACAAGTGTATTTGTATGTTCTGTAAGAATGTCCAGGTATATAGTAGAGCTGACAAGGGACAAGTTTGGGGCGACTTCTTGGCCACAGCTACTCTGAGGGAGTGAGTAGTTGGACCTGTGGGCTCAGGACCATGGTCTCAGGGGACGTCAAGCTCAACTGGCATAACATACTACACAAAAACATTGTCCCACAT
>NW_006922551.1:252450-253892 GCF_000298275.1 Orycteropus afer afer
GCAGTGTGTACACAGGGAGTCAGCTTGCAGGGCCAGGAGTGCACACGAGGGAAGGACTCAAGGAAGAGGTAATTATGGGGAGGAAGTGGGAACAGAGCTGTTATGTTGTAGGCGATTGCAGTCAAAGTTATGAGACAAAATGTGTATGAACTGCTGTATGGAAAATGAATTTGCTCTGTAAACAATAACAAATAACAATAAAAATTAAAAACAAAACAAAACAAAAAAATTTTCTTGCTTATAATTACCAAAAAAAAGATAACAGAAGATCAGATAAACCAGAAAAGTAGAGTACTTATTCTGAATAGTAAAAGGACATAAATTTCTTTGAGATTAGAGTTAAGATTGTAAGCCTGTAAAACAGTGATAAAAGTTCTTCTGAGAATCAGGAAACAGTGTTCTCTATTGGGGGATTAGTGAGAAGAGAAGTGATGTTTTGGAATGGCTCTTGAATAGACAGACTGTGTACCAGTCTGATAATGAGTTAATAAGTCTAATAATGAGTCTAATAATGAGCTTAAAGACTAATTGCAGTTTCTATGTTAATCAAGGCAACTGTACTAAGTGATGACTAAATTTTATTTTCATTGATGAATATAAACTCTGTTTTCATGACTTCCTTGTAGGTATTTATTGCAAGATAAATATTCCTGGAGAAAGTAAATAGTATCTGGACAGAATTGACGTGTGGTGGGTGATCCTACTATCAGAACTTCCAACACTATATTTGGACTGAAAAACATGTCCATTACCACCACTTTCACTTATGGTGTTATGGTGTTGGCAAAGAATATTGAATATACCATGGACCACCAGAATAATGAACAAATCTGTCTTGGAGGAAGAAGGGTGAGAATGTTCCTTAGAAGTGATGACATTGAGACTGTGTCTCACATACATTGAACATGTTATCAATAGGACCAGTTCCTGGAGAAGGACATTCCATTTAGTAAAGTAGAGGGTCAGAGAAAATGAGGAAGGCCCTCAATAACGTGGATCGACACAGTGGTTGTAACAGTGGGCTCAAACAGCAATGATTTTGAGGATGGTCCAGGAAAGACTGACTGGGCAGTATTCATTCTATTGTACAAGGGGTCACTATGAGTCAGAGTCCACACAATGGCACCAAGCAATGATAATAATATGGTTACTTATAAATCATACAGTCAATGACATGTCATATCAATTAAATGTCTGATTGTGTTACTTTTCATTTCCTGAACTCACTCATTCATTTTCCCTGTCCAATATTCTGCATCTAAACTATTTACCTCTTTAATCTAAATTATCTCTCTTCCATATTAAGGAGAAGCATCTCTGAATTCTGCTACGGATCTGCTGGGTCTTCACACTGTAGATGATGGGGTTCATCAGGGGTGGGAAGATTATATAGATGTTGCCCATGAGGACATGGACCACAGGAGGGAGGTGCTTCCCAAAGC
>NW_006922551.1:258129-278438 GCF_000298275.1 Orycteropus afer afer
TTGAACCACCAGCCTTCTGGTTAGCAGTCAAATGTTTTAGGCACTAGTTTTATTATTATAAAGCTGCATTCCTGCTATTCACACTCAGTATCCATGTGAGTCTTCACACTAAGAATTATATTATATTTTCACTTAGTAAATCATTGAAAATAGAGAATGGAAAAAGTGATCTCAAAAGTTTTTGTTTGTTCTCAAGCAGTTAAAGATTATGATAGGTTTGATTCCCAAATGCACGTTAATCATCAGTGCCTTTGGGAAAAGCACTTACTGTTCATATTCAGTGGACCTTTTCATACATCCTGTGAGAGTCTGCATCTTCCACCCAGCAATCCCTGTTCAAGTATCAACTCAACAGTAAGAATCCAAAAATTTGTTTTCTTCTCTACTTCTACTTAAGTAGAGAACTATGGGACTCTGATTCATATCACCAGGAAGAAGGCTAATGGTTATAAATTGACCACATGTCTGTGGGGACATTTGGTTCACATATTAAAGAAAATGATGAAAATAACTAATATCTGGAATTATCCAGGGACAGTTCAAAAAGAAAACAAAATGCTTGCAGTCTCTTTGATGTGTCAAGCATGGTCTAAGCATTTCAAAAACATTAGACAATTTAATATTTACACCAACAGCAAGCCATGATTTACAAAGGAGTTGATTGAATCCTAGAGTTTGTAACTTGGCAAAGTCACGCATCTAGTAAAGGGTGAGAATTCAAACCCAGAAAGTCTTACCCAAACACCCGTGTTCTCAGTTACTCTGCTTTGTTTGATGTTTTCATCTTTCCTGGAATACCTCAGCTCATATTTAATACATGAATACTGAGCTGAAGTAAACTTTATGTTTACTTTTTTTCATTATTATTTGGAAGAGCTATTTTCCTTCCCTGAGCCTCACACAGCTTTTATCAACTGTATTATAGGCATACCAGTGGTGGGTAAGGGTATGGGGTTAAGTAGTACTATAAAAGAAAGAATGTTATAAATAGGCTAAGTATTATTCTTTTACAGAGAATCATCACCAGATATTTATATGTCTTATTACACTTACCAGAACTGCTAACTTTCTGACTATGAAGTTGATAGGGATAATCACTGTCCTGCTCAATTTTTGTCTAAACTTATATCGCCTTCAAAGATGTCCACACAATCAAAGTATAATCTTGTTTGTAAAAAAGATTACTTTGTACACACACTACTCAAATCCTATTAAAATCCTCAGTTCTTCTTGCTGCGTACTAAAGAAAATTTTAAATAAACACAAGTCATCAAAATTATATAGTATTACCACTTTCATTATCAGTGATGGATTATTTAAAAATTTTACAAAGTATCAGATTTCAAATACTTCTGTCAACAAATTTTAGTACCTTTCCAGGATAATATTATTGTCAGAATATAATAAGAAGGCTATAATGGCAATAATCAGAAGAATATAATATTTATAATTATTATATGATATATGATAAATAAATAATGCATAATATGTAATTATATATATATATTATTTATTACGATATAAATTCAACCACCACTAAAATTAATAAAATGTGACCCCAATATTTGATGACCTCATAACATTAATTAATAGTGTAAATCAATTTACTTTAAAATGAGTAACAGAGACAATCGGTTTTACCAGTTAGTAATATTCCTAAAATAATAAAAATATATATTATTTTCCAGGAACAATTCTATTCACTGAAAATATAAAAATGAATTACATTACAAAAACCTTATGAGGCATCATTGTTTCAGATGAAACACCTACAATTCCAAAAGGTTGAATAACTTGTTCAGGTCATACAGTCAAGAAGTGGATGACTTGGGTTAAAGAAAATTTTTGGAAATACTTCAGATACATTCTCTTAATTGACCCCTCTCTCCAAGTATTCTCAGATTTATCAACATTTCAACTACTTTCAAATTAAGCATTAGAAGAATGCTGTCAATGGGATCATCAGTAGACTTAACACAGCTAAGAATAACTAAGCTTGAAGAGAAGTCGATAGAAAAATATCCAAATTGAAATGGAGAGAGATGAAAAAATTAAAAGAACAGGACAGAACTCTGGGATAATAACAAAAGGAATAGAAGCCAAAGAAAGGAATGAGAATGAGAAAAAGAAAAAGGAGGAGAAAGAGAAGATAGTAAATAAGATAATGAAGACAAAAATGACTAAGAAAATAAAAACAAAAGAAGAGGAGATGGAAAAGGAAGAGGAGGAGGAGAAGAAAACAACAACAATAATAATAACAAGAAGAGAAAGAATAATAACAACAATGGTGGAGGAGTCACACCAATTGATTTCAAGATTTCTTATGGAGTCACAAAAATCAAGGCAGAATGGCATTGGCACAGTAATAGACACATAGATTAATGCAACAGAATACAAAGTCCAGAAATGAACACACAAGAATATAGTCAAGTGATTTTTGACAAAGGCACAAAAGCAATTCAATGAAGAAAGAATAGTCTTTTGAACAAATGATACTAGAATAATTGAAAACCAAAGGCAAAAAATAAACCTAGACTTTACACCTTATTGAAAAGGAATTCAAATTAGGTCATAGACCTGCATGTAAAATGGAAGACTATAAAATGTCTAGAAGAAAACATAAGGGAAATTCTATATGGCATTGTGTTTGATAGTGAGTTTTTAGATACACCACCAAATGAAAAGACAACACAATGAAGATACAATACCAAATGAAAGAAGTAATTGATGAGTTGGAACTTATTATTATTTTTAAAATCTTCTATTCAGCCAAGAGTTTAGAGCCAAAATAATAAAAAATAAGCTACTGACTAAGAGAAATTATTTGCTGTAATACTCATGTCATATAAAGGACTTGTATTCTAAATGGAGGAGTCCCCAATTGCACAAATTGTTAACCACTCGACTACTACGTGAAGGTTGATTTTTCGAGCCCAGCTAGATGCATCTCAGGAGAGAGGCCTTGGTGATCTGCTTCTCAAAAGTTCACAGCCTTGCAAACCCTGTTAAGTTTTTACTCTGCACACACTGTTTCATCATGAGTTGGACTGGACAACAACTAGCAACAATAGCAACTACTGAATGTACAATAAACCCTTAAAACTCAACAGTAAGAAAGGAAACAAATAAAATGGAAATTTAAAAAAAGGTAAAAGATCTGAACAGACTCTTCACCAAAGACAATGTACAGATGACAAATACAGATGGCAAATATGCATATGAAAAAGTGCTCAATATTGTCCTTCCTTTTCTTTCCCCAATATCTTGTCATTAGTAATAAATACTACATACAATGTTGCAGTGTGTGATTTGCAGATGGTATTGTTCTCATTTCCGAACGACAAATATCAGATTTATCAAGATACTTATGTTGTTGTTGTTATGTGCCGTCAAGTCAGACCTGACTCATAGTGACCCCTCCTTGGGTTTCCCAGGCAGTATCACTACAGAAGTAGATTGCTCCATCTTCCTTTCGAGGAGTGGCTGGTGCGTTTGAACTGCCAGCCATCTGGTTAGCAGTCAAGTGCCTTAGGCACTATACTACCAGAGCTCCTAAAGATACTGATAATAAAAGGCATTAATAACAAAGACTGAAAAAAAAAAAAAAAAAGAGATATTTGACTTACGACAGAACTGACTTATGA
The DNA here is from genome assembly GCF_000298275.1 of Orycteropus afer afer. Classification (NCBI taxonomy): domain Eukaryota; kingdom Metazoa; phylum Chordata; class Mammalia; order Tubulidentata; family Orycteropodidae; genus Orycteropus; species Orycteropus afer. The sequence continues at coordinate 261,774 of NW_006922551.1, forward strand.
CAGTCAATGGGATGGAACCCTGTCATAAGTTGGAGACTACCTGTACCTCTACACATCTATTAGAATAGCTAAAATCCAAATAACTGATAATGCTGTTGACAATAATTTGAAAGAACAGAACTCTCATTCTTTTACTTTCAGCGTTCTTCCCCAACACCACAACTCAAAGCATAATTCTTCTTCCGTCTCCTCTATTCATTGTCTAACTGTCACATGCATACGAAGTGATTGAAAATATCATAGCTTGTTTCAGGAGCACCTTAGTCCTCAAGGAGACATCCTTGCTCCTCAGCACTTGAAACACCTCCTTAGGGGTTGACCTTCCCAGTGCTACACGTCGTCTAATGTTCTGACTGCTGCTTCCATTGGCATCGGTTGTAGAACCAAGCATTGTGAAGTCCTTGACAACTTCAATCTTTTTTTCCATTTATTGCGATGCTGCTTATTGGTCCAGTTGTGAGGATTTTTGTTTTCTTTATTTTAAGATGTAATCCATACTGCAAGACTGTATTCTTCAACCTTCATCAGTAAGTGCCTCAAGTCATCCTCACTTTCAGCAAGTAAAGTTTTATCATCAGTGATATGGCAGGTTGTTAATGTTTCTTCCTCCATTCTTGATGCCAAGTTATTCTTCATGTAGTCCAGCTTCTCGGATTATTTGCTCGGCATACAGATTGAATAAGTATGGTGAAAGGATACAACCCTGATGCACTCCCTTCTTGATTTTAAACCACGCACTGTCCTCTTTTTCTGTTTGAACAACAGCCTCCTGGTCAATGTACAGGTTCCTCATGAGCACAATCAAGTATTCGGGAATTCCCATTCTTCTCAATGTCATCCACAATTTGTTATGATCCACACAATCAAATGACTTTGCATAGTCAATAAAACACAAGTAAACATCTTTCTTGTATTCTTTGCTTTGAGCCAGGACCCATCTGACAGTAGCTACAATATCCCTTGTTCCACATTCTCTTCTGAATATAGCTTGCGCCTCTGGAAGTTCTGTCAATATAGTGCTGCAACCATTTTTCAATTATCTTCAGTAAGTTCTTACTTGTGTGCAATATTGATGATGCTGTTCAATAATTTCCACATTCTGTGGGATCACTTTTCTTTGAAATGGATACAAATATGGATCTCTTCCTGTCACTTGGCCAGGTAGCTGTTTTCCAAATCTCTTGGTATAACCAAGTGAATGCCTCCAGTGGGACATCTTTTTTTTAAAAAAACATCTCAATGGGAATTCCATCAATTCCTGGAAGCTTGTTCTTCACCAATTCCTTCAGTGCAGCTTCAACTTCTTCCTTTATTACCATTGTTTTTTTATCATATGCCACCTTCTGAAATGGATGAAGATCAACCAGTTCTTTCTGGCACAGTATTCCTTCCATCTTCTTTTGATGTTTCCTGGATCATTCAATATTTTGCCCATAGAGTCTTTCAAAATTGCAACTCGAGGCTTAAATTTTTTCCTCAGTTCTTCAGCTTAAGAAATGCTAAGCATGTTCTTCCCTTTTGGTTTTCTAAGTCCAAGTCTTTGCACCTTTCATTATAGTAATTCGCTTTGTCTGCTTCAGCTGCTCTTTGAAATCTTTTGTTCAGCTATATTATCTTGTCATTTCTTCCATTTGCTTTAGGTACTCTTCACTCAAGGGCAAGTTTCAGAGTCTCTTCTGGCATCCACTTTGGTCCTTTCTTCTTTTCTTGTCTTTTTAGTGACGTCTTGTTTTTTCATGGATGATGTTCTTGATATCATCCCACAATTCTTCTGGTTTTTGGTCATTGATGTTCAATGCATTAAATCTATTGTTTAGATGGTCACTAAATTCAGGAGGGATATATTCAAGATCATGTTTTGGCTCTCATAGTCTTGTTTTAACTGTCTTTAACTTCATGTTGAACTTGCATATGAGCAGTTGGTGGCCTGTTCCACAATCAGCTCCTGGCTTGGTTTTGGCTGAAGATATTGAGCTTTCCCATCACCTCTTTCCACAGATGAATTTAATCTGATTCCTGTGTACTCAATCTGGTGAAGTCCACACGTATAGCCACTGTTTGTGTTGTTGAAAAATGGTATTTGCAATGAGTAAATCAATGGTCTTGCAAAATTCCAGCAATTTTGAGTGTCATTTCTGTCACTAAGGCCAAATTTTCCAACTACTGGTGATTCTTTTTTTCCAACTTTTGCATTCTAGTCACCAGTGATAATTAACACATCTTGATTGTGTGTTCATTCAATTTCAGACTGCAGAAGCTGATAAAAATCTTCAATTTCCTCATCTTTGACTTTGATAGTTGGTGCATAAATTTGCATAATAGTCATATAACTGGTTTGCCTTGTAGGCATATGGATATTATCCATCACTGAGAGCATTGTATTCAGGACAGATCTTGAAACATCTTTTGTGATGATGGATGCCATGTAATTCCTCTTCAAATTGTCATTCCAGACATAGTAGACCACATGGTAGTCTCATTCAAAATGGCTAAAACCAGTTCATTTCAGCTCACTAATGCCTAGGATATCAATCTTTATGCATTCCATTTCATTTTTGACAGCTTCCAATTTTCCTAGATTCATGTTTTGTACATTCCATGTTCCACTTATTAATGGATGTTTGCAGCTGTTTCTCCTCAATTTGAGTCTTGCCACCTCAGCAAATGAAGGTCTTGAAAGCTTTACCTTATCCATATAATTAAGGCTTGTTCTACTCTGATGATGTAGCTCTTTCCTGGTCCTATTTTGAGAGCCTTCTGACCTAAGTGACTTATCCTCCTGCACTGTGTTGGACAATGTTTCTGGGCTGTTCATAAAGTTGCACAATAATTTATCAGACAGTGTTTCTCTACTATTCATAAGGTTTCCCCTGGCCATTTATTTGAGAAGTGGATGGCTTCCTCCTTCTTTCTAGTCTCTCTCTGTCTGTAAGCTGTTGAAACCTGTGCTTCATGTGTAACCCTACTGGGTTTGAGACACCAGTAGCACAGCCTCAAGCCTGACAGCAACACACAACCACAGTAGGACAAACTGACAGACAAGTTTGTCGTCATAGCATTAATATTATAAAAAACTGTAATATAGCCATAAAATAACATACTGTTACAGAATGGAAGTAGCTCTGGTGGTGCAGTGTCTAAAGCCTTTGACTGGTAACAAGAAGATGTTTTTGTTGTAAGGTGCTGTCAAGTTGGCTCCCACTCATAGCAACCCTATGTACAACAGAAAGAAACACTGCCTGATCCTGTGCCAGCCTCACAAGCCTTGGTGGTTCAAAGCCACCAGTCACTCCAAAGAATTAAGAGGAGATAATCTACTTTTGTAAAAATTTACTACTTTGGAAACTCAGTGGGAGTCACAATGAGTCAGAATAGCTTTGATGGCAGTGGGTTTTTGTTTGTCTGTTTGTTTGTTTTAGGGAATGAAATTAAATGATCTCTGAAGCCATGCATATATATGGATAAATCATACATGCCTAAGGTACTTGATTGCAAACCAGAAGTCTGGCAGTTCAAACCCACCAGCCACTCCTCAGAAGGAAGTTTGGGCAATCTACCTCTGTAGTGATATCGCCTCAGAAACCCAAGGAGGGGTCACGATGAGTCGGAGATGACTTGACATAACAACAGAACAACAAGTAGAAGAAGCTGGTCTGAAAGGGCTAGGACCATATGGTTTGATTTATATGGCATTCTGGAAAAAGCAAAACTATAGACACTGAACAGATCAATGTTTGACATGGGTTTGGCATGTGAAAAGATTGGTCAAGTGAAACTTAGAGACTTTTTAGGGCAGTGAAAATATTCTGTATGGTAATGTAGTGATGGTTATATGACCTATGCATTTATCAAAACACATAGAACTTTATAGCAGGAAGAATGAAACTTAATAGCATGAAAATGTCAAAAATTACCTAATAAGTAGGATGAAATACAGAGTGTGACAAAAAAATCTAACAATTACAAATGTATGAAAACACCTTACTGAAGGGGTGTGAGGAGGCAGGGCTAATTGAAGTAAGAATGGAAGCAAGTACAATATGTAGAACTAGAGACAAAATGAACTACACAGAAGCACTGTACTCTTGCTTCTTACGTGGATTGTTGTTGCTGTTGTTATGTGTCATCGAGTTGCACCCGACTCACAGGGACAGTATCACTACAGAAGTAGATTGTCCCATCTTCCTTCCAAGGAGTGGCTGGTGGGGTTGAACTGCCAGCCTTCTGATTAGCAGTCAAATACCTTAGGCACTATGCTACCAGAGCTCCTGAAACAAATATAGAATTCATATATTGAATTGAGCAGTTAAGTAAATGGATAGTGGTTGACGGGAGCTAGGTTTTTCTCTGTAGGAGTGAAACATTATAGACAAGCAGAGAATGAGGCTATAATTATTCATATTATAAGTTGTTAGGAAATTGCCAGGGGATAGAAGAAAAGAGGGTAAAAAATAAATAAATAGAAAAAAAAATCAAGTGACATATTTTCCATGCAGATCACTATTAAAATGATTATCTTTTTTGTTGTAGTTTTTCCTATAAAAGGGAAATGTTTTTCTTAGCCCTAATTTTTCTGAATTGGATCCAGTCAATATATTGGTTTTAAACAGAAGCACAGCTCCACCAACAGTTCATCTCCATTTTCCTAATGAGTATGGTAACATAAGTCCCTTGATTGCCAGGACCCACCAGCAACTCCAGCTGGAGCAAACTTAAGGTCAGTTTTGGAACATGGTCATGTCATTTTCGTTTATCTGTTCAATCTTGGACCCTAGACAAGAATAATAATAGTAATAATAATAATAATTTGATATAAATCTATACATTATTTCTATGTATTTATAGCATACATAATTTCTATGTATTTATAACAGGGAGACATTCAAGATTTCATGTCCTCAATATTGAAGAAAACCAAAGTCTCTCCAATAGGCTTGCTAATCCATCTTTTCTCAAAGCATTGAATATGGTCAGTTTAGATGACTTGAATATTCTCAGTGATGTATACCTTGAGACTGTTTTGTAAGATTGATTGTAATGTAGTTAGAAACTGAAGATTCACAACATTAATGCCATTATAACTAGTTTAAGATAAAGCTGTAGGTACATGTGGTACTTATGTTTGTGTGTCAACTTGGCTGGGCCTGGTTGAGTGGCTAGGCAGCTAGTGGTAGTTATTCCCCATGATAAGACTGGCAATCAACTCCATGATGGGATTTGCTACAAGCAGCTAAGTAACTGCCTGTGGGATGTGGTCTACTTCCTGTATATGGGAGAAGATTTGAGAATGGTCTCTAGCCTATGGCATGCTTGGACCCTGCAAGTAGCTGTGTTATTGCTCAGCAGCCTGCTATGCTCTGCCGACCTTGGGACTTACAATGGACTTAAGTCATTGGCCTGCCGTGTGGTTTGGTAACATTGGGACTGTGCCTTTTTTCTTGTCAACCTTGAGACTTCTCAGCCTCAGCAGCCAGCAGCTGTCTGAGTGAAGAAACGCCTCTAGCTCCAGTGGGCTGGAAGCAGGAGGCAGAGCTGGATCCCAAGCTTGAGGGGCTTTCACCCAGCCCCTAGAGCCTGACACTTTGAACTTGGACTTAAAGCCTCCAAACTCCTGTTTGTTAAGGTCATCCCATTTGTGGTGTATTTCTTGTCAGAGCAGTACTGGTAACCAGAACAGTATGTAAACTTGAGAAAGTTTCCAAGCATCCACCTTGAAATTGAAAACCCACTGGTGTTGTGTTGGTTCCAACTCATAGGGAACCTACAGGACAGAGTAGAACTGCCCCAGAGTGTTTCCAAGGCTGTAATCTTTATGGGAGCAGACTGCCACATTTTATCCAGCATGACTGCTAGTGGGTTAGAATGCATGAGTGAGCACAATGATTATAAGCAAAAGTTTTGTGGCCAGAGAGCCCTGAATTCAAATTCTAACTTTGCTCTTTAGAGCACTATGGCTTTGGGGAAAGCATGTCACCTTTTAGAGCCTCATGTGTAACACTCCTATAAAACTCGTATAACTTTCAAGTCCACCCAAGTGTTGCTTTGTCCCCTGGGACACTGTTGTACCTTACAAAGTCTTCCAACTGCATAGGGAGGTCCCTTGAATACCCTGACATTCACTGTTGCTCAGGCTGACTACACCCTTTGGATAAGTACACAGTTAGTGCTGGTGTAGGGGACAAAATACATCAAGTTTCATTAAATCCCAAGACAAAACACCACCTCCTGCCCCACACTCCAAATATACAATTTATCACTTATCGGTGGCTTGGAATTTTGTTATAAATAAGGCTAAAATCATGATCTTCATCTTCTAATACAGTTTTGCTTATAATCATTGTGCTCACTCATGCATTCTACACACCAGCAGCTCCACTGGAGAAAATGTGGCAGTCTGCTCCTGTAAATATTACAGTCTTGGAAATACTATGGGGCAGTTCCACTCTGTCCTGTAGGTTCCCTATGTGTTGGAAGCAACTCAACACCAGTGGCTTTGGGTTTTCAGTCTAGAGATGGGTGCTCGGAAACTTTCTCAAGTTTGCATACGTACAGCTGTATTTTACACTAGTTATAATGACATTAATGTTGTTAGTCTTCAGTTTCTAATTGCATTACACTCACTCTTAGAAAACAGTTCTCAAGGTGTACATCACTGACAATATTCAAGTCATCTAAACTGAAGTTACAGCAGTTAAAAGAATATCCACTAAAATGCACAATAGTAGGTTTTGTCCATTGTAGTTGTTGTTGTAAGGTGCCATCGAATCCGCTCCAACTCACAGCAACCGTATGCACAACAGAATGAAACACTGCCTGGACCTATGCCAGCCTCACAATGCTTGTTATACCTGAGCCCATTGTTGTAGCCACTGTATCAATCCATCTCATTGAGAGATTCCCCTTTTTCTCTGACCTTCCTTTACCAAGCATGATATACTTCTCCAGGGAATGGTCATTTCTGACAATGTGACCAAAGTAGGTGAGAAGAAGTCTGGCCTTTCTCCCTTCCAAGGAGTATTCTAGCTGCACTTCTTGAAGGACAGATTTATTCACTCTTATGGCAGTCGATGGAACTTTCAGTATTCTTCGCCAACATCACCACTCAAAAATATCAACTCTTCTTCCATCTTCTTATTCATTTTCCAGCTTTCACATGCATATGATGCTATTGACAACACCTTGGCTGGGGTTAGGTGTAACTTTGTCTTCAAAGACCTAATCTTCAAAGAGACATCTATGCTCTTCAGCACTTTAAATAGGTCTATTGCAGCAGTGTTGCTCAATGCAAAACATCATCTAATTTCTTGACTATTGTTTCCATTGGTGTTGATTGTGGAACCAAGTAATTTAAAATCTTTGACAACTTCAATCTTTTCTCCATTTATTGTGACACAGCTTATTGGTCCAGTTGTGAGGGTTTTCATTTTTTTTTTTTTTTAATGTCTTTGTTTACTTCAGACTGTGGTCATTAATCTTCATCAGTAAGTGCTTCAAGTCATCTTCACTTTCAGCAAGCAAGGTTGTGTGTTCTTCATATCTCAGGTTGTTAATGAGTCTTCCTCCAATCCTGATGCTGCATTTTTCTTCATATAGCCCACCTTCTTGGAGTATTGGTTCAGCTTACAGATTGAATAAATATGGTGAAAGGATACAACCCTGACACACTTCTTTCCTGATTTAAAACCATGAAGTATCTCTTTGTCCTATTTGAAGGACAGCATTCTGCTCATGAGCACAATTAAGGGTTCTGGAATCCCTATTCTTCTCAATGTTATCCATAATTTGTTATGATCCACACAGCCATATTATTTTTCACATTCAATAAAACATAGGTTAACATCTTTCTGTTACTCTTTGCTTTCAGCCAAGATCCATCTGACACCAGCAATGATATCTCTCATTCCACATCCTCTTCTGAACCCAGCTTGCATTTCTGGTAGTTCCCTGTTAATATACTGCTGCAACCATTTTTGAATTATCTTCAGCAAGATATTACTTCCACATGAGATTAATTATATTCTTCAGTAATTTCCACATTTCTTTGCTTTGGAATGTGTACAAATATAGATCTCTTCCTGTCAGTTGGAAGGGAGCTGTCTTCCAAAATTCTTGGCATAGATGAGTGAGTGCCTCCAGTGCTACATCTGTTTGTTGAAACACCTCAATGGGTATTCTGTTAATTCCCGGAGCCTTGTCTTTGGCAATTCCTTCAATGCAGCTTTGACTTCTTCCTTCAGTATTATCAGTTCTTGATTTTATGCCACCTCCTGAAAAAGATGAACATAAACCAATTATTTTTGGTACAGTGACTGTGTATTTCTTCCATCTTCTTTTGATGTTTCTTAAATCATTCAATATTTTGCCCATAGAATCTTTCAATACTGCAACTTGAGGCTGTTATGGGACCAAACACAGGTCCCTGCCTGGTGCACAGTCAGGCCAAATCAGTTTACATACTGAGACTGAGAGGAGAGGAAATTATTTATTGTAAAACAGCAATGCAAGGAGTAGGGGTAGTTTAGCACCCGGATCTAACTCCCTGAGATGCCATGGAAACACAGCCTTTGCAGGTTTCAGGAGAGGGGGTTGTGGATATTTACAAAAGGTTGAGGAATTTGGGGCAAGAAATGGATGAGTCACACTAGCTTCCTGTTATCAGCTGATAGGGGCTTGGGCAGAGGGGAGAGGGTCCTCAATTAACTTTTGTTCTTTTTTGCCCATTGAGCGTGTTCACGCCCAGAGTTAATTTACAAGTTGTTTCTAAGATACCTCCTTTCTGCCTTATTGTCTTGCCCAAGTGTCCATGTCCTTGGGCCAGAGTTAATTTACATGTTGTTTCTAAGATACTTTTAGCAGTCTATGGTCTGCAGGAAGGAATGTTTTCCATTCAGTTATTTAAGGAACTGAATACTCATCTGTCCGGTGGAAAAATAGTTGGGGGTAATTTAGTTTATTTATCTATTCCCATCTAGGTGCCAGGGTGGGGAAAATAGTTTTTACTTTACTCGTTTCAAGGCTTGATTTTTTTCATCAGTTCTTGATGAAAATGCAATAATAATAATAATAATAATAATAATAATAATAATAACCTTCATCAGCTTGAGAAATGCTAAAAGTGTTCTTCCCTTTTGGTTTTCTAACTCCAGGTCTTTGATATTTCATTATGATAATTAACATTTTCTTCTTGAGCTGCTCTTTGAAATCTACTGTTCAGCGCTTTTATCTTGCCTTTTTTTTTTTTTTTTTTCATTTGCTTTAGCTACTCTCTTCTTTCAAGAGCAAGTTTCAGGGTCTCTTCTGACATCCATGTTGGTCTTTTCTTCTTTGCCTGTCTATTTAATGACTTTTGCTTTTTTCATCAATGATGTTCTTATTGTCATCCCATAATTCATCTGATTTTCCATCACTGGTGGTCAAATATGTCAAATCTATTCTTTAGATGGTCTCTAAATTCAGGTGGGATATAGTCAAAGTCATAACCTGGTTCTCATGGACTTATTTCAACTGTCATCAGCTTTAACAATAATTGTACTAGATAAAACAAATACTTTCATTCTGAAAATTAAACAAAATTATGCTAAGATTCTTAGAATAGAGCAAATACAAAAAAATGCTCAGTGATACTGTTATAAAATAGAAGTTCTGATTTCAAGCAGTGTTATACAATGCACAAAACTATGTAACTTTTTATCAATGTTTTATCTTTACAAGTACCTATGTTCTTTTGAATGCTTAAGTAATAAAGTTCAAAAGGCAGAGAGATTATAGGTGAAATGAAGAGAAATAACATGAAGTTTTAGGTTAAAAACAAATCAGGAATCTTAATGGCACAATGACTAAACTCTTGGTGCCAAATCAAAGGTCAGCAGTTTGAACCCATTAGCCGCTTGAGGGAGAAGGATGTGGCAGTCTGCTTCCATGAAATATAGCCTTGGAAAACATATAGTGTGAGGCCTGAGTCCTAAGGAATGTGAGGCCTGAGTCCTAATGCCCTCCAGGTAATTCTTTAACCAGGAGTCTTTAGTGCTGGGGATTCCAGCACGTCCCCCATGCCTCAGAGCTTTACCTGGCTCCAGCACATCCCCCACGCCTCAGGGCTTTATCTCCTCTCCAGGTAGTTATTCTCTAACCAGGAGTCTTTAATGCCAGGGATTCCAGCATGTCCCCCACGCCTCAGGGATTTACCTCAAACCCCCTTCCCTCCTTTTCTACCCCCTAGCAACAACCAATCATTTGTACCCCTTTGCCTTGGTGTTACTCCACCCTATATTTTTCCTATAAAAATGTAATAGTAGGAGAGCATGGGGTCTTTTTCCCAAACCGCTGCATCGGCGTAAGCAGAGACCCTAGCTTGAGCTAGCTAATAAACTTTCCTTCTGCTTTTGCATTATTGTGTCAGTGGTAGCTTCCTTGCGCCTACATTCCTTTCAAGACCTGAGTCCAACAATAGGATATTTCTATTCTACCTTATAGAATAAAAATAAAGTCCTCATACATGGTACAACATGAATGAATCTGGAAAGCATGTCCTTGAGTCAAGTGATTCAATCACAAAAAGACAACTACTATATGATGTCACTCATATTCAATAATTAGAATAGACAATATGCTGCAAGCAAAATTTATTACTAATGATAGAAGGGGGAGGGTGGGGGAAAAGTAGGGTCATTATTTATAAAGCAGTGAATTTATGTTTATAATGAAGCTAATTTTGCAATGGATATTAGTGAGGAAGGAACAATGTAGTTAATAAAATTGATGTCATTAAATTGTATACATAAAAATGATCAATTGGTAAATATTATATCATATGCCTTTTACAGCCATGAAAAGGAAAGACAAATAATAGCCTGCTATATATAGCAATATCTACAAACATTCAAAGAGAATGTGAAGAATGTTTGGGGAGGAAGCAAAATACCCGAGGTTTCTTGACCCTCTCTGTCCAATTCTTGTTTCCTGGTCTCACTAAATGAAGGAACTATTTTAATAAAATTTCCTTGTAAGAACTTCCACAGTCTGTGGAGTAGGAAAGTCTGCTGTGAATACACTTCCCAAGAGTCTTTCCTCATATTCCCTAAAGAGCACTGGCTATAAATTTTACATCACTCATTTTCAGAATCCCTCAGGCCCCAATATTTACTCCAGTGCTTCTTTAAGCTGCATAAATCTCGCATCTCCTCGAAATTCAGTATCACTGTGACAAAAGCTAGAATAGGATCCATTCCCAAGACTGTCAAAAATATCTGTGCTGTGAGTGACAGCTTTTCTTTAGTAAGTCCCTAAAATTTAGATGTCAGGATGGTTAGCATGCTGAGAAATGATTCCTACAAATGACTATGTTGTACCTAGAGATTAATTTCAAAATTCACACAAGTAATATGTGATTCATTTACCAGGTTTAAGATGTGAATAACCAAGTGTTCTTATTTATTTTGCTTTGCAGTTTCAAGCTTCATTATTATACTTTTATAAGCCCAAAACAGCTGTGCTCTGATATTTTTTATGTGAAGCATTGAACTAAAAAGCAATGGTGTGTTATGGACCATGATTCTTGTGATGGGCAAGAGCCCTAATAACAAGGAGGTTTCACATGCAAGCATAAAGTAATCTAGTCTCTGGTCCAGAGCAAATTGTGTACTGGTTTTCTATCCAATGAGATATGATGATAATTTAATATTTGTTGGAATAGCAATCACTACAGACTTTTCACCAACGCGGTGGAAGATATACATGCTTCTCAATCAACTGTTACTGCAGTTTTCTTTGAGGTAGTTTTATCTTTATTAACCAATGTCAATTTGGTCTGATTCCAAAATCAATAGCTCCGTCTTCCTCCTCACGGGTTTCCCTGGTTTGGAACTGGAATATCCATGGATCTCCATCCCCTTCTCCTGTATCTATGCTATGGTACTTTTGGGAAACTGCCTTGTTCTCCATGTCATCCGGACTGAGCCAAGCCTGCATGAGCCCATGTTCTACTTCCTGGCCATGCTGGCCCTCACTGACCTGTGCATGGGGCTTTCCACAGTGCACACGGTGCTGGGGATCCTGTGGGGGTTCAGCCAGGAGATTGAGTTGGACGCCTGCATTGCCCAAACCTTCTTTGTTCACGGGCTCTCCTGCATGGAATCTGGAGTCCTTCTCGCCATGGCCTTTGATCGTTTTACCGCAATTTGTAATCCTCTGAGATATACATCCATTCTTACCAATACCAGAGTCATCAAAATCGGCATGACCATTTTAGCAAGGAGTTTCCTGTTAATTACTGCTCCCATTGTCCGGTTGAAGTTCTTCCATTATTGTCATCCCCATATTCTCTCTCACTCTTTCTGCCTGCACCAAGACTTGCTCCGGCTGGCCTGCTCTGACATTCGATTCAACAGCTTCTATGCCTTAGCCTTGGTGATTTGCACTCTCTTTTTAGATTCTGTGTTTATCCTCATTTCTTATATCTTGATCCTGAACTCAGTCTTGGCTATTGCATCCCAGGAGGAGCAGCTAAAATCCTTGCAGACCTGCATCTCCCATATCTGTGTAGTCCTGGTTTTCTACATCCCAATCATCGGACTGACCATGGTACACCGCTTTGGGAAGCACCTCTCTCCTATTGTCCATGTCCTCATGGGTAACATCTATATCCTTTTCCCACCCTAGATGAACCCCATCATCTATAGTGTCAAGACTCAGCAAATCCGTAGCAGGATCCAGAGATGGTTCACTCTGAAAAAGAACTGAGTGCTAGAGGTTAACATATTTTAAGGAAAGAATGTTAGTAATTATAACAAGAACAACTAATGCATAAATAGTTCAATCAATAGTAATAATTGATTTTTATGTAATACTTCACAGGTTAAAGGCAATTCTATCTTCATTTTCTAACTTCACCCTGAAAAGACAAGAAATAGGCAAAGTGTTAACTGACCTTATTTCTTTATTTTAAAACTATGGATACTATCATCTAAAATGAATTACGTTCAATAGTGTATCAATTAGCACCTGTTTAGGAAATTAAATCTGTAATTCAGCCCTTGTTTTCTGAATTCTAGTTTAGGGTGTTTTTATTTTTTGCTTGCCAAAGTTCCATGTGTGCATTTATCGTTCATGATATAGGCAGCTTATACATATTCTTATCAGGTGTCACAAATTAACATTGAGGTCACTCTTATCTCATTTACATATAATTGAGAAGAAGTGTTCCCAAAGTTCAGTCTGCCCCATTCAATAAAATATCTTAATTTGGTAGATTAGACTTTATAGCTCAATCTAAAAGATTTTGTGAACTATAACTGACCACCTCTATATCGAACCTCTCCTCTCAATATATAGAAATTTGTACACTTCAGTGAATGCATTATAGTTTAAAAAGCTCATGAAGTCTGTCAATTGCTTTCATTTTGGTGTCAGCATGCATAGAATTTTTAAATCACCTTGTTAAACCTCTTTTATTGTAAGGGAGAAGATGTTGAGGCACAAAGATAGCAAGTAAAATATTACTAATTGAGTTGAAGATGGAATTTTGGTTTTGAGAATCTTTTGAATATATTCTAGGTCTCATCGTTGCTGGATGAAAAGTAAGTTAGTTAAATGGGGAATTCAACTGTTGATCAAATCCAAGCATATCTTTCTTTATTTCTTGCTTTTTAACAAATATTGACACACACCACCAGCCCCCACCATTTCAAAGGAATAAAATTTAAAACCATGGTATTAGCTTCAAGATTTTATTTTGCTGTTTGTTTCCTTTTTGCATATTGTCACTTAACCATAGCTATACACAACCTTTGAGTGGGGCTGCAGAGCTACCACAGAGCATTTTACTGTAGCTAAACTACATAGGAGGGAGAAGCAAAGTAACCAAAGATTTACTTACAAGTAAGTCCCACAAACAATAGTCTAAAGATGTGAAAATGATTTTACTAAGAAATCAGTTTTGAAAATGAATATTTGACTTGTTTTTAAATTACATTTTAGTAAATATATCCTGAAAACTAACATGTTTTTCTTTTTGATCAAAAGATCCAAAGTGAATTTATGTTTGTGACTCTTGCCTTTCACGACCATTACCACTCATCCTCCATACAAACCTCCACAGTTTAATCTGTATGAGCAGCTCAGCACTTGTCTAAGTACTACTTTGCTTTGACTTGTCTCTTTCTATTCACTTCGCTGGAAGGGAACTTCTATATTCTGGAATGTGTGTCTTGTACCTCTCTCTATCTCCCTATAGCAAAGTTCCTAAATATTCTATTTGAAACTTGGTGTTCATTAATCTGGCTCAGTTACAGTAGAGAAGTACACCAATTATTGCTTCTGCTTATTTGGCCTATTCAATTTCCTATGGGAATTTGAGAAACAGGGGTGAGAGTGAACCTTTATATTCAATGATGATATTGAATACTGATTATAATGACATTATCCCTACCACATACATTGATATCTACAGTAAACAAAATGTTTTTATGTACCATATGATTTATATTTTGAAGTCACAATATCAGTAGCATCCATTTCTCAATTTTATACAAAAATAAAGTGGGTTCCAGAAACTTTATTTTTTTTATATAATTTGAGTTTTTTTCTCTATAAGTATTTCTAGGAAAATAGAAGGTATTTTTTCTATATTCAAGCCTTCACAAAGTCTCATATTATATCGCCTAAATTTCTTACTACAAAAAGTAGCAGCCTGGAAGACACATGTGAAAACCAAACTCACTGCCATCAAGTTGATTCTAACTCAGAGACTCTCATTGGGTTTCCAAGATTCTAAATCCTTACAGAAGCAGATTGCCTCATGTTTCTTCAGTGGAGCTCCTGGTGGGTTTAAACCACCAACGTCTGGTTAGTAACAAAATGCCTTCATTACTACACCACCAGAGCTCCTTAGAAGACACATTAGCTTCGAATAAGCTCAAGTTAAACATTGTGAAAGGTACAACGTTTTAATAAAATTGATTTATGAAATAACTGGCTGGGAACTGAACTCTCTCCCTAGGCTCAACTCTTTCGGCCAAATAATAGACCTATAACGTGAAAAATATCACCAAGGAGGCAAACACTACTTAGAACAATCAATCATACTAAATCAAAAGGGTAGCATTTGCCTATGGATAAAGCTCAGAAGTCAGTGAAGATAGGAAATAAGGAAGAGTGGAAATGGAAGACATAGGGAGGAAGAAGGAAGAGTGCTCTTACATTGTGGGGATTTCCAACTATGTCACAAAACAAAATGTACATGAATTGTTGAGTTGAAAACCAATTTGCTCTGTCAACTTTCACCCAAATCACAGTAAAAAGTTAAAAAAAAAACAAAAAAAACGGCTGTATGAAATATGAGAATCAAAATACTGGTTCCATATCAGTATTATATTTCAACTAATTTATAACTAATTTACAATTATAAATTAGCTATATCTTAATGCATATACACATATGCATATATGTGTGTGTGTGTGCATGTGCATGGGGGATGGTGCAAATGATTAAGCACTAGATACTAGACACAAGTTTGGCAGTTTAAATTCACACACAGGCATCTCAGAAGAAAGGGTTGATGATTTGCTTTCACAAACTCAAATCCTTGAAAACCCTGTGGAGAAGCTCTATTTGTGCTCTTGGGGGTCATTGTGAGTCAGAAAGTAGAAATCAACTCAATGGCAAATAACAACTATATATATCTCTGTCTACCTGTAGTATGTATTCATTTGCTTTATCCAAGTTCTTTATGGAGAAAACACATAAAAATAACAAATTCGACAATGTTATTATTGTCGTTATGTGCTATGGTACAAATATGGAAATAAATACAGTTATAGATAGCACTGTACTCATCAACTACAGAATTCATATTCCTTTTCATTGAAGGTTGAGTTTTACAATATTTGGCCACAGACTGTGTCATAAGAATATCTTTAATTCTATTTTGTAAATGAATTTGAGCTGATATTAGTAAATAACATGAAAAGTAGAAGCACAATATTTGTACTCAAAGATAACATGAATGATGATTTTTGTGATGAAAACTATGATGAAGATGATAAGGACAGTGATAGTATCTCATCTGTGTTGAGTCTTTTTAGACTATGAAGCCCTGTGGGAAAAGTTTTATATACATTTAGCAATGATACTACATTATAAAAAATCCATTTCTACTTCTCTGTAAGGAGCTCTGGTAGCATAGTGCCTAAGGCACTTGACCACTAACCAGAAGGCTGGCTGTTCAAACCCACCAGCCACGCCTCGGAAGGAAGATTGTACAATCTACTTCCGTAGTGATACTGCCTTGGCAACCCAAGGAGGCATCACTATGAATCAGGTTCAACTTGATAGCACATAACAACAACAACAACTTCTCTGTAAGGAATTTTAGAGTTGAGAAAGCAGAATTTGTGACAATAGTTTTTCAAAGACACAACACATAAAAATGCTGAAATAAAATTTTGAAAATAGCTGTGTTTGACTGCAGGGCTCATACTTCCTTTCTCAATGCATGGGATCAAATAAAATATCAAAAATTTTCCATAAAAAATTTGAATCTACTTCCTATGAAATATTTTTTGACAATAATAGGACTGTTTGCCCTCAGTTTTGAGGGTCTTGCAAAATGATTTTTCTTTATCAAGTATTAACACATTAGTACACAATTGCCTTAAATGAAAATAATAT
>NW_006922551.1:278538-280989 GCF_000298275.1 Orycteropus afer afer
GGCACAGCCTACAGAAGTGCTAACATAGCTTTGAAAATAGCTCTGTCTGACTTCAGGGCCCATGAGTCTTTTCTCAACTCATGAGATCAAATACAATCTCAAAAATTTTCTACAACATATTTAAATCTGCTTTTCCTATGAAATACATTTGACAATAATGGAATATGTGCCCTTGGTTATGAGAGCCTTGCAAAATGAATGTTTTCTATTGAGTATTAGTACATTAGTACATAAGTGCCTTAATGCCAAATAATATTAATTTTTCTTTAAATTAAAAAAAAAAAGGTGGGAAACCAACAGTGAGTATACCAGTCTATAAAATTTGAGCTCAGTCTTCTCAGACTTCTAAATATTAAATCGAAGATTGCTGTATGATAACTCAAGAATAGGATTGAAATAACTTTGAAAAAATATTAGCAAAATAAGTCTTACACTTGCATTCACATTAATAGAATTGACCAAATGGCAGAATTTTCCTCAAATTTCTCTCAGAAGTCAATAACCTCTAGAATTCTTTAGAATTATTTATATGTTTATAAATATGTTAGGATAATGGGTATATTCTCCAATATTGATGGGAAATCTTGATCTCAAAGAACCATTAAATGAGCCATTAAGCCCACAGAAGAAAAATTTCAAACAAATGTCAACCTTTGTCTTTGGAATAGAATATTTTTACTACCTGATCTCGAATCTGCTTGGTCTTCACACCATAGACAAAGGGGTTTAGAAAAGGTGGAAGTAGTAGATACAGAATGGACAAAGTGATATGTATAGATGATGGGATATGAGATCCAGATCTGTGAGTGAAAAAGGAGAAAAAAGCAAGGAGATAGAACTGGAAGAAGACACATATGTGGGGAATACATGTATTAAATGCCTTAAGACGAGCCTTTTTTTGGGGCAGGTGGGAAACTGTGATAAATATTTGGATATAGGAGAGGGTGATTGAAATGAAGTCAAACCCACCAACAATGAAAGCCCCAAAGAGGCCATAGAACTTATTGATGTAAACATCTTCAGTAGCAAGCTTCACAACAGCCATGTGTTCACAGTAAGTGTGTGATATTAACTTGCTTCGGTATATTTTCAGACGACACTTTATGAGCAGAAGGCATGGGATTACTAGAATGGCAGGCCTCAATGTCATCCCAATTCCTATATGAGTGATGACTTGACTATTGAATATGGTAGAATGCCTAAGGGGATGGCAGATGGCTATATAGCGGTCCAGAGCCATAGCCAGCAAGACTCCTGATTCAATACCCTGGAATGTGTGGATGAGCCACATCTGAAAGAGACAAGCATCAAAATAGATCTCTGGCAAGTGAAACCAAAAAATCCCAAGCATCTTAGGCACAATGCTGGTGCTAAGTGCAATGTCTGTGGCTCCTAGCATGGCCAGGAAGATGTACATGGGCTCGTGGAGGCTTCTTTCAGCTTTGATGATGATCAGAAGTAGAGTATTTCCAATCAAAGCAATGATGTACATAGCACAGAATGGAATCCCAATCCAACACTGAACAGGTTCCAGACCAGGGATTCCAATGAATGTCAGTATAGAGGGCATGAACACAGTGCTGTTGGCAATAAGCATCACAATCCAGGGATCTTCTTAACGTCTACGATTCTCTATACTGTTATGTAACCTATTCTCACTCATAGTTATTTGATAACGGAATTAGTAAAATAAACTCCATCATTTCTTCATCATTGCTTTAATAAGTAAGTAAATATCATTATGGAGACCATGGAAAGTTCTACTAGTATTTACTTTGGCAATATTACCCACCCACCCTCAATGACGTCCGTGGTGTAAAAACTGAGTTTTTGGACACCATCTCTGTGATGAAATCAATAGGATCAGCATGTTTTATGGTGTTCCCTTTTCTCTCCCACTCCTCCTTCTCTCTTTGTTTCTAACCTGTTCATGGAAATGAGGAAAATAATATTAGTTGAAAGCCAAATTTCAGATAAAGAATTTAAATTTTAAATTCCCCAATGCCTTTAGCCCCACTAATCTCTCCACTCCACTTTCTCTCTCCTCTCTATTCACTTGAGACTACCAGAGCTTGTTGTTTCTACACAGCATGTCAGCATTCATTGACACAATATAATTGATAGAATACACTTTTTAGGGCTATGACTCTACCACTGAAAGTACCTCTCTTCACCAAGAGTTTTTAAATATGAGATTGCTGTGAGAATGAGACCCCATTTCAACTGGCAATGAGGGTTATATAATTTGATATACTACCAAGGTAGATCTGACTCAGAAGACAAAATGTGATATATAAATAGTTCATGAATGTCTTTATATTTAAAACCCTTAGACATATTTCTTTCTACACATGTGGAATGCAAGAACAGAGGTAAAATATCAGTTATGAAAGTTACATTAATTCAACCTCTTGTAGCACAGGAGAGCTCTTGGGTTTTCATACAGGAGAA
>NW_006922551.1:281464-284398 GCF_000298275.1 Orycteropus afer afer
TAATAAAGGTGATCTATAAATTTTGTATGGGTTGTTGTCCTAAACATTCCAAAAATTTCTCCACAAATCAATTCATCATCTTCAACATTATTCTGGGTTCTTCTCTGACTCCCAAAGACTCTAATACTTACTCACAAATTTTAAAGCTGGAAAGTGTTAGAGAGTTTTCACCCAAACCACTCTCCCTAAATAGAATAGTTTATCGTTGCTTCCTGGTATCTGACTACAGGTATTTTCATGTACTTTCCATGTCCATATGCGTAATCACTATCATGTTCAGAAATATGTGACTTATATTGAGATAAACTTTCCTCTAGTAACAACTCTTCCATTTCTGACTATCTACATATTTTCTGATACAAAAATATGAAGATTCAAGTTCCTCGTGATTCTTTTCTTCTGGCAATAACAATTGGCTAACTGTCTTAAACCTCTAAATCATCCAAGGCAGACTCTCCAATCTATCACCCCTGTTCCTGAATTGTAGTTCCCAGAACTTCAAAGTCAGACTGTATCTATCAAACATAGATTGATATTCTTTATGTCTATGATTTGGAAATGTTTCTAAAGAAAAAAGAAAAGAAGGCCCATTTTAAGAAATTTCTTTAGAAAGAAATCTATTCTCATTATCTTTACAAGTATTTTTGCTTCAAGATATATCCTTTCACTTCCACTTGTCCTTAGTGCACATTCCTAGCTTGATGCACTTACTCAGAATTAAGAAGCAGTAGTGGGATGTGACCAGTGCAAAGGAAGTTGGCTCTTCACTGGTCTGAGCTGTGAAAATTTGTGTTTTGTTCATAATCTCCCCTGTTGACCAGGATTTCATCAGTTTCTGGGAAGTCCTGAGAGATACTGTTTACTCTGAATGGCAAACAATGATGACTGGAGAATTACTCACCATTTCTCAGGACTATCTTCTTGCTCAACCCCAATGGGACCTGATTCAACTCTTAGTTTCCCCCAACATGCAGTTTGAAGGAGTTTCTTTCATCAAATAAAGCAATAGTGTCTCTTACAGTACCAAATATTGGAATTCATCATGTTTTCACATGTGGGACAGTAAAATAGTCACCAAAGAAAGGAAAATTGCATAGAATGGGGCTTCATTTAATGCCTGAACAAATTGCGTAGATTTATCTTACCCTTTTTCAGGAAAGGGAAACCATATAAACAATTGTCTTTTCTTATGGTTACTCTTAATCATTCCATGCAAATCCAGAGGATTTCCAGAAAGTATGTGTTTGGAAGAGGATAGAGAGATTAGGGCAATAGTAAGACAAGAATGACAAGAAGAGAAAGGAAATCAACTTATAACAGTTTATTCATTGCCTTATTAAAAAGATGGGGGGGGGAGAACAGTTATTCCTATAGAAGGCCATTATAGACTTTTCCACCAATTCCATAATACTCTGGTGGCATAGTGCTTAAGGCACTTGACTGCTAACCAGAAGGCTGGGGATTCAAACCCACCAGCCACTCCTCAG
The DNA here is from genome assembly GCF_000298275.1 of Orycteropus afer afer. Lineage (NCBI taxonomy): Eukaryota > Metazoa > Chordata > Mammalia > Tubulidentata > Orycteropodidae > Orycteropus > Orycteropus afer. The sequence goes on from NW_006922551.1 coordinate 282,952, forward strand.
AAGGAAGGTTAGGCAATCTACTTCCATAGTGATACCGCCTCAGAAACCCAAGGAAGGGTCACTATGAATCGGGTCCAACTTGACTGCACATAACAACAACAACAACAACAAAATGAATTGCCTTAATTTTAAATAAGTTTAATTTATATTGTATCCTAAGTTCTTTTCTACTCCTTAATATTTTCAATGTGTAACTTTTATGAAAATACATATGTTTTTGGTTTTCACTTGTTCATTTAAAAAATAAATCAATAAAAATAAAATAAAGATCCATAATCCCACCCAAAATCAAATATTATTAATCTTTTGGCACACTATGTTTTAGCAGTTTTCACTTGTTACTTAGGAAAATCATAGTTACATTTGATGTATACTTTATTTACTTGATACTGTTTTATAATCATTTCTGTAATATATTAAAATTATTCAAAATATTTTCAGTAATGATGTAATAAAAACAGTTTAAAGAATATATTTCTGTCATATATAACACCCTAATGAGTTTTATGGGAGCTCTGGTAGCATAGTGGCTAAGGCACTTGACTGCTAACTAGAAGGCTAGCGGTTCAAACCCACCAGCCACTCCTTGGAAGGAAGATGGGGCAATCTACTTCCATAGTGATACTGCCTCAGAAACCCAAGGAGGGGTCTCTATGAGTTGGGTCCGACTCGACAGCATGTAACAACAGCAACAATGAGGTTAACATTTATAACATTCTGTTATTGTCATTTCAGTTTAAAGGAATTCCATAATGATATTTATACATAGAATTTACCCTTGAATATTAAAGCTAGAGCTCTATCTTTATTATTCTTTTTTTTCATTTATTGCCTTATCTTAAATTCCAACCAAATCTATCAAAACAGATTAATCCTAATAAATATTTGTTAAAAGAATAGAACATATTATAGTATATTATTTCTATGGACTAAAAAGTACTACACCTAGCATGTTAAACTAACTTGTTCACTAAATACTATAGAATGGATACAGTCACATATATTTTTTTCAAATGCAGTATAAAATAAACTCCTCAGAAGGAAGTTTGGACCATCTACTTCCATAATGATACTGTCTCAGAACCCAAGGAGGTGTTGCTATGTGTCGGGTCTGACTCAACAGCACATAACAACAATAACAACATAAAATAAATGGATACATTAAAAAAAAAACAAGCATAATTCCTGAAAATCCATATCACCAGCCACATTTTTTATGAAAGAAGTATCATCAATTCAACTTATTTGCACTTTGTATTCCACACCAATACTATTTCTAACACATTTCCAGAGACAATAGATACCTTGAGTCCTGAAGATTATTAAAAGAAAGAATACTGGTTACTAATGGCGGGTAGAAATAGAAGGTAGAAAGTGAAGGAGAATTTCTGAGTTATTGGGAATGTTCTCTTTTTTGATCTGGACACTGTTATTTTTCTAATTTTAT
>NW_006922551.1:287382-287937 GCF_000298275.1 Orycteropus afer afer
AGAAAATTCAAATTTTTGCACTTAATAACATAGATTCAAAATATATAAAGCCAAAATTGAAAGTCATCAAATGAATTATTAGACAAATCTACAAATCACCATTGAAAATATTTACATACCTCTTTAAGGAATTAATCAAGGATCAAGCAAAATTCAATATATATACAGACAATTTGGACATTATTATTTAAAAATTAAAATTATTGAAATATATTAATATTTTATTTCAAATTTGCAAATAAAACATAACTATATGCTGAGCTATAAATCAAATCTTCATGAATAAGGAGTCTACTCTCTGACCACAAATAATTAATCTAGAAATCATATACTGATAGCCTGTTTTGAGAAGTCAGTCCTTCAGACAAGCAAAGTGGCCATGGTTTTCTCCATTCCATTCCCTGCTGGCAACTTTAGGCCTCAGAACAAACCACCCTTCCACCCCACACTGAGGCCTGAAGTTTGTTAAGGGGATTAAGAAGACATCCTGGGATAACTACCCAGCCATCCTCAGGAAATTAGAGGGACATGGTTCAGTAGGATGTTTGTTAGCAG
>NW_006922551.1:288972-290640 GCF_000298275.1 Orycteropus afer afer
CAGTATCACTACGGAAGTAGAATTGCCCAACCTTCCTTCCGAGGAGTGGCTGGTGGGTTTGAACCGCCAGCCTTCTGGTGAGCCGTCAAGTGCCTTAGGCACTATGCTACCAGAGCTCCTGGTAAATATGGCAAATCAGATCTATCTTATTTCAGAAGGTACTACTACTACATATAAATGTGAAGTTTATTTCCTTCTTATTTTATTTAACAAATATGTCTTAAGTATCTGCTACAGTCAAAGTGGAGTCCCTAGGTAGTGCAAAGAGCTAATATGCTACACTGCTTACCCAAACCTTTATTGTGCCAGTCCACCCAATGGTGCTTCAGAAAAAGGCCTGAATTCTAATGCCAAAAAATCAGCCATTGAAAGCCCTGTGGAGCACAATTCTACTCTGATGGTGCTGCCATTTGGAATCCACTCGACATCAACTGGTATGTTCCAAGGTTTTTTTATAGCATTTGCAGACAACTAAAGTAAATTTATTTATCCCTTATTTAGGAGCTATCTACATTGTGTTGTGCTCTTGGGATTAAAAACGTAGTTTCTGAAACTTATTAAGTATGTATTAGATATCATTCCCCTTCTTGAGAACTTTAAGCATTTTGGAGTATTTTACCTTCCTTAGCTTTTGGTAGTGGTATTATTGGTATTAATGAATAAACTAAGACTCATGTCTGTTATCAATAAATGTATTTGGATCCAAATTACATTGTATATTGACCCATAAAAAGCAAAATAAACCAAATTTCTGTCCTCTGAAAACTTACAATTCAGGGAGTGGAGATTTTTGAGACAAAGTATGATAAAATCAGGATGGATTGTGCAGAAATAGATTTTAATCAGTGTGTTCCTGCTAATATTCTGATGGAAGCTCTCATATTTCCTTCTTAATTATGCAAATAGGCATAGTATATACTCTATACTATCTGCTAAATGCCATCAAGTCAGTTCAACTCATAGCAACTCCATGTAAAACAGAATGAAACACTGCCAGGTCCTCACAACCATTGCCATGCATAAGTCCATCAGTGCAGTCACTGTGTCAATCCATCTCATCTTTAGCCTTCCTCTTTTTCTCCAACCCTCTACCAAGCATGATGTTCTTCTCCAGGAAATGGTACTCCCAGATAACATGACCAAAGTATGAGAGATAAAGTCTGGCCATTTTTGTTTCTAAAGGACATTCCAACTGCACTTCTTCCAAGACAGACTTTTCCATTCTTTTGGCAGTACATATACTCTATAGAATATATGTATTATGTGTTACCTGTCTCATCATGTATGATCATTTTTCAACAGCAGGCCATTCATACACTGACCAACAATCTCTATGATTTGCTTCAAAGACGTGTGTTGTGACTTCATTTAGATTATAAGTTTGAGAAATTAACATTTGCATAAAAGTAAGAGTTGACTTGAAGAATATTTAAAAACTGGAATACAAGCTGAATTTCTGCCAAAGTAGATATTATTGAATGGGCCACAAAAGAATCTACCACTGAATCATCTATCCCTGCCTTGTTGTTGTTGTTGTTGTTATGTGCCGTCCAGTCGGCCCCAACTCATAGCGACCTTTGGGTTTCCGAGGCAGTATCACTACGGAAGTAGGATTGCCCAACCTTCCTTCTGAGGAGTGGCTGGTGGGTTTGAACCGCCAGCCTTCTG
>NW_006922551.1:291610-292824 GCF_000298275.1 Orycteropus afer afer
AGGAACTAGCATTCTTGTCCTGTATTTACTTAGTTAAAACAAAGATTTCATGTCTTAGCTTTAGCATGAAAGGAGTACAAATTCTGCATGAAGAAAATGGAGAGAGAAGACATCTGCTTCACAAAATAAGAAGAAGGCTAGCAAGACTGATTACTTGTCTCTGCTGGAGAGGCAGGCTGATTTTACTGGGTGTCACACTGTTTTTGTCCTGGGTCATGGCCTGGCCCTATTCAGTAAAGCTGTTCTATTGGAGTTTAAAGGATCTCTGATTCCATGTAGTCATTGAACTCCCATAAAATTGCATCCAGCCCAGAAAAATCAAAGGGTTAGGATTGAATGCAGTGATGTGCTAGAGTCAATCCACACAGGTGTGGGAGAGCCAATTGTGTGCAATTCTTCCAGCTCTGTGCTTAGTGGCTTTATTTTGTTGTAAGTTTTAATCTGGATAATTTTGCAAGAACAATACAAAAAACATCCTTATAACCTTTACATCGCTTTATAAAATTGATTATTTTGCCCATTTTTTTAAATCATTCTGTTATTGATATATAGATACAAAGATGAAAAGATAATTATTCTGGACTACTTATAAATAAGTTAGAGACATTATGTCCTTTTATCCATAAATATTTCAATGTGCATTTTCCGGGAAAAACTTGTGATTGCATCATCTCAGTATTTTCATTGAAATCGAGAAATGTAGCATTGAAATAAGACCATAACCTCATCCACAGTCCATATTCAAAATTAGACAGGTGTGTCAAATATGACTTCTATAGCTACACTTTTCGTATTCAAAAGTCAACCTGGAATCGCAATGCATTTTATTTGCATGTATTTTGGGACACTTTTTATCTATAATACTTCCTCAGCCTTTTTTTTTTTTTTTTCCTTGACCTTGACATTTTAGATGAACACAGGGCATTTATTACCTAGAATGGCCATCATTTGCCTTTCTTTGATGTTTCCTCCTGAGGAGATTCAAGTCAGTGTAAAAGGGGAAGACCCTCAGTGAGGTAGATCGACACAGTGAAATTGATGATGTGTTTATTTTATTTGCCTGCTTTGTTTGTTTTTATTTTGAATACCCCAGAATACTGTGGTCTTTCTCTGTTCCTCATCTCTGGGTTCATATGATACCTACATGTCAAAATACTACTGAGGTTAGTTTTGATCACTTGGATGATATGATGGTTAATGTTATGTGTTTACTT
>NW_006922551.1:293891-295449 GCF_000298275.1 Orycteropus afer afer
GAATTATAAAATATGATTCAAATTGTTAAAATATATAAATTATTTAAAATATAAAATTATAAAATATGTTCAGATTAACTCACCAAGTTATTTTCTATTTATCCATGTTATTGGGTGTCCTAGTAATTTGAATTTTATGAAGTCTCTGATCAAGACTTTTGCCCATTTTCACAGATTGTTGTCATTGTAAGGTCCCTGAGTGGGGCAAATGTTTTGCCCTCAAGCTAGTAACACGAAGGTCCGGGGTTCAAATTCACCAGCGGCTGCCCGGGAGAAAAGAAGTGTCTATCTGTTCTCATATACATACAGCCGAGGAAACTCTATGGCTCATTTCTACTTCTCCTATAAGGTTACCATGAATCAAAATTGACTCAGTAGCACAAAATAACAACACCTAACCAAATGTTGACAGCTGAATCTGCCCAAGAGCACCTGGAAGAAACATCAAGTATTTGTTTTCATAACAAAGTACCATGCAGTATACTTACACATTGAAGTACATGGGTTCCTATGAGTTCAAATTGATTGAATAATAGTGACTAGTTTTTGGTTTTGATTTTATTATATTGTAGTAAGAAAGGATCGGTTCTTGGATACCATACTTGGTAATGTAGAAGGTCAATGAAAAATGGAAAGACCCTCAATGAGGTAGATTGATAACAGTGACTTTGATGATATGATCAAACATAACAATGATTGTGAGGATGGCACAGGCTGAGCATTGTTTCTTTCTGTTGTACACAGGGTCGCTATGAGTCAAAAATGACTCAATGGCACCTAACAACAACACAACTAATTTACATAACTTAGATTCAAGTCTTTTGTCAGATATTTGTATTATATTTCATGTCCCAATCTGTGGCTCTGTGGCTTCTGTATTCATTTTCTTAAAATATTCATTTTTTTTTTTCTTTCAGAACTGTTGATAATATTTATTTAGAAAAAGCTTTTAGTAATAAAACAGCAAAAACAACAGAAATACCTTATTTTTAATATAAATAATAGAATGCCATGCTGTGTGCGGTCAGGTATGTGCACTGTGGAGAAAAGACAAAGAGAAACTGGATAGAGGTAGAAGATAATTCTTGGCTTACTGTCTGTAAGTACGGTTTGAAGAGGAGCCTCTGGAAAACAATGAGTGATGACAGCCCTTGTCTACTAGCATGACAGAGACAGGACTAATACAATGTCTTGAAATAATGGATTGATGTCAGTTCTCTGGGTAACTCCTTAAAGGGGTTTTGTTACACCAATGAATAGAGTTCCTAATCCTACACTGACTCATTTTTGGGGATGTCAATCTCATCCCCTTGTTCTTCCCCAAGCTTCTTCCACCAGGGTGCCTGCAAGTGCTTCAATGTAGTGACATGGCCTTGCTTAGCCTTGGCTGCTACAGGATCCATTAATGAAGAGTTCAGGTTCCTGTTTCTGTCCTTCAGACTTGGTGCTCTTATTAACTTCTCAATGCTGGTGCTTATCTGGGCCATCAGAGCCTCCCTATGCTGCTCAGCTCTCTCTTCTAAGGTCCTGTCCATGAAGTAGTGTGGCAGTCATTTTT
>NW_006922551.1:295784-297306 GCF_000298275.1 Orycteropus afer afer
CTTGTCTGGAAACCCTTCCAATAAACTTGAATCACACAAGCTGCTTTATCCAGTTTCTGCTCTTCTACCTCCTGGTAGACCATAGGACTTAAAAGGCCAAGAAGCTGTCTGAGTTCTTCACTAAATTCTGTCCCAGCTTCCTGTTTCTTCTGTAAACTTCTGAGTCCTTTTTAGCAGGCATTTAATCTCAATAAAATCAAAATGTCCTGACGTGATTGAGCCATCAACAGAGGAAGCTTTGTAGCAGTTCTTTTTATGATTGGACTAGGAGTTGACAAAAGCTTGAAAACAACTTCATCTAAAATGCAATGCAGGTTTTTTTCTTCTATTACGAATAGATCACTATCGTTGATATGCAGTATGTTCTGTAGCATAGTCATGACTATAGATCTTATTTGAACATCGTCAGTTTGCAGTAAGTGAAAGACCTGATCACTTTGTTGTACGTTCTAAATAAGTTGAATGAGAATCAGTCACAATTTGAAAAAAGTGTAGTAATTCATCTTTTTCTTCACCCTTAGCGGCATTGATGAAACATGATTGTAGTTGTCTTCCCAAAACAAGATAATTTTATGCACCTGATGAAATTAATTCACTGTAAATATCTTCTGCATTTTCTTCTGGCTCCAACGCCACAAAGCAATGGCTCAATATTTGTGTAAGTTGGGAAATGGTAGACCAACCACCCTGGATTCAAGAACAATCTTGACTGAGGACCTAGAGGCAATATTGAAAGAGGTCATAACAATATATATCTTGTTTGATTGTCTTCAATTCTAAGCTTCCTAAAGGTGTGCTGTTTATTTATTCTATTAACTTCAACAGTATAACAGGGACATTCTTCTCAGGGATTCTTTTTTCTGTGGCTTCTTTCATTCATTTTCTTAAAAGTAATTGAAGTCCAAATTATTGGTAAAATGTTGTCATAAAGGAGTTCTTGAATGGTGCAAATAGTTGACACACTCTGCTGGTAACCAAGAGGTTTGAGTTCATTCAGAGGCTTCTCACACACTAATTCCAAAAAACAGCCTTTGAAAACTCCACAGAGTGCAATTCCACTCTGAAACACATACAATCACCATGAGTTAGAGTCATTGCTGTGTCCTGACCAGGAAATTTTTGCCCATCCTCAAGCCATGAAGATGTTCTATATATTTTTTTCTCTTTTTAGAAACTTTACTTTTTAAGCTTTTACATTTAAATGTGTAGTCCAAGATGTATTAAAATGTTATAAGGTGTGAAATAGAGCCAGCTTTTTAAAATGACTACTCAATTGGAACAGTTTCATTTAGTGAAAAGTTTTTTTCATTTTCCATTCAATTACTTTGACATTTTGGTTGAAAATCAACTGAGCGTATACTGAACATATGAATATGTAGGTTCTCTATTCTTTTCCATAATTTATTTGTTTCTCCTCATGCTGATACCAACTAATTTGACTATTTTTAATTAATAACAAGTCTTGATGTAAGGTAATGTGACAATCAAAATGTCTTCTTTACTTAAAGATGATTTTGGCTGT
>NW_006922551.1:298616-299254 GCF_000298275.1 Orycteropus afer afer
TTATCAGGAGGCACCAGGACTTGAGAAGGACATCATGGTTAATAAAGTGGATGATCATTGAAAGAGAGGAAGACTCTCAAAGCCATGGATTGACACAGTGCCTACCACAATGGGCCAAGGCATAGCAACAATTGTCAGGATGAAACAGGATTGTGTAGTGTTTTGTTTTGTTGTATATACAGTTGCTAAGATTCAGAACTGATTTGACTGCACCTAATAAAGGCAAAATTTATCTAAAAAATCTGTAATTTTCATTATAGAATCTTTGAAATTTTTTAATTTTTGTTGGATAAAACAAAATGTATCCAAGTGTCTTAAGCCTTCAGGTTATGTGGTAAATCATTTATTTACTTATTTATTTTTAGATCTCAATCATTTCTAGTATAAAGAGTTACATATAATTTTCACATGGATCTTGAATTTTACAGTCTTACTAAATTAACTTCTTAATTAATGCTGTTAAGTCCTTAGGATTTTTCATGTTAAAAAACATTGCCCAAAATAAATAAAGGTTACAATTGACATTGTATATATTAACCTTAGACCTTGCACACAGGATGACAACAGTTGATGATATAGAAACTTACAATATGGGGCACACATATATGATATTAGCCTATTCATACCTTTTGTTTTCA
>NW_006922551.1:303454-307300 GCF_000298275.1 Orycteropus afer afer
GAGTGAATAAGCCACATTTGCAGCAGACAGGCTTCAAAATAAATCTCTGGCAAATGAAACCAGAAGATGTCTAACATTTTGGGAAGAATACAGGTGCTGAGTGCAATGTCTGTTGCCCCTAACATGGCCAAAAATATGTACATGGGTTTATGGAGGCTGTTTTCATATTTGATTATAGCCAGGATGAGGAAATTCCCAGTCACAGCAATGAGGTACATGACAAAGAATGGAATCCCAATCCAACACTGCACTGACTCCAGGCCAGGAATCCCAACTAATGTGAGTATGGAGGGCATGAATACTGAGTCATTGATTTTGAGCATGGTGACTTGGTCAGCAGAATGAATATATGACATTGTTTCATCCTGTGCTCCCTGTGAAAATTTTATAAATTTAGGAAACAAAAAGAAATTAATTCATGTTATGCATGTTTGTTTTAGATTATGTATTATGTTATCTTTCCTAGTGCAATTATTCCTTTCTATTTTTCTCTTCCTTCTTAAAAGTCACTGAGAAGCCACACATCAGGATCCATGGTTTTGTATGCACTAGTCATTTTGAATGAGCAAAATTAAGTGGACTGGATGGTCCCTTTCTGGCCTGCAGTAACTGACCAAATAGATTTCTCTACTCATCACACATATTTTATTTATTTATTTATTTATTTTACTTAAGTTATTTAAGTTATCTAATGCTTCTGTTAACTGAAATATCACAAGGGGATGGCTTTAACAAACAGAAATATATTCTCTCACAGTTTAAGAGACAAGAAGTCCAAATTCAGGTTGCCAAAGCTAGGGTAAGGTTTTCTTTCCATATTGGTTCTTGTGAAAGATCTTGTTTCCTGTCAACATCTGTGAGGCCAGTGTTCCCTGGAGAAATACATATATCTTCTCATCAGTCTTACTCAGGTTCTAGGAAGTTCCCAGTAAAGGGATACAGGGTCCAAGAATGTACTCCATTCATGGACTTTCCTTCTTGTTGGTACTGAAGTACGTCAATCTCAGCTTGCTCTTTTAATCTCTCTTATATATTAAAAGAGATTCACTCAAAATATAACCTAATCCTGTTGATTGTATCCGGTTTCATTACTAGCACTTCCTCTGATCTTGCCTTATTAGATCATAGAGGCTAAGATGAACAACTCATGGGATAATTACATCAGATCACAAAATTCAGTTCACAACATCCACCAATTAAAATTGAGTTGGAAGAAAGTCATTTAATGTAGCGTAAAGATATTTAAGAGCACCTGAGCTAAACAAAAATGATCCACAGTGGTGCTAAACCATTCACCTAGATTAAGAACAGAAAAATATGTATAAATTAACTTGAGTATTTTTCAGTCTTGCATATCACAAAACAGTGTCCTCAGGTTAGTTTCTTCATAACCTACTTCTGATCTTATATACTTCTCAGAAATGCTTTCAAATTAATTTTTCAAAAGTTCAGTGTCTTTCTAAAACCTAACTATATCTTTTTCACTTTCTCCTTATTTTGAAAAAAATAAATGTATTGTTTTCTAATCCGTTTGTGTTTTCCTCTATGGTTTGTATCAGAGCTTGTCTGAAACTTCAGTGTTCTGCCTGTGTGTATCTATTGTATTTAAGTCTAACTGTTAACCTATCCCTTGTGCTCTTTTCTTTCATCATCAACAGTCATTATTACCTCTCTAAACTTGAAAAGTTAGTTCTTTTAACCATTTGAAATGACAGTAAATTCCTTTATATTTTTTGTTTTATTTTGTATTTACTTGCAACCTTATCCATATTCTGTTACTCAATCTATGTAGAAATGAAAGTTTTCTTTTGCACATTATTTCCCATAGGCTTATCATCATTTTCACAGGTTCCTACATTATATGGAACCTCTTCCACACTCTCCTTACTCTGTTACCAAGTGAAATATTTCAGTGTAGAAAAGAAAGTTTTAATGAATCAACAAGTCAGAAAATTCTTCCAAAATCTAAAGAATTTTTTTACTTGCTGATTCATTACAACTTGTATTTTCTGTTGCCTTAAAAAAGAAAAAAAAGAGTCCACCCTAGAATATGTAAAACATTAAGTTAACTATAAATTACACTTATTTTCTTTTGGAATTTAAAAGATTAATTTTGAAACCACTTAAGCCAAATATTAAAAGGATAAAGACACAGATGATATCTTTAAACAATAAATTGACAAAAATAGAAAGAAAAAAAAAAAACTAACAATTTCCATTACCCATTACTCTGCAGGGTTTTTGTTTTTGTTTTGTTTTTAGTGTCGTTTTCCTGATAAACTTTGATTGTCTCTGGTACATGAGGGATAACTCTAACCTAGATCAGGGCTATTTATGCTTTCTTCCCTTAAAAACTTATGCTACTCTGAGCAAGGCTTTCCGTTCTGAGACTCCTTGTTCAGGAACTCTTCCTTCTAGCATATATACAATGTGCCAAACCTGATCTTCCTCACTTTAGGAAGTAATACCACAGCACACATATTAAGAGTATATTTCCCAATTATTTTACTGAACAAAATTTAATAATAATCCACTATGCTCTGGTAGTGTATTGCCTAAGGCACTTGACTGCTAACCAGAAGGCTGGGGATTCAAACCCACCAGCCACTCCTTGAAAGGAAGGTTGGGCAATCTACCTCTGTAGTGATACTGCCTGAGAAACCCAAGGGGGGTTGCTAGGAGTCAGATCCAAATCAACGGCAGTGAGTTTTTAGTAGCCACATTGAAGGAAATCTCTAAATGTCAGATTGTTAATGTTAGATTTAGTCCTGAACTGCCTTCTTCTTATTTTCTCATGAAATGTCTATATTCAATTTCCAATGATAGACATTGACCATGGATGATACAAATTCGAAACCAGTAACAAGTTTAACTCCTGGAACTGCCAGTGCCTAGCTTTATGTTCTCTTGGGCAAGTTATGAAACTTCAAATCATTTCAATTTCCTCATTGGTAAGTAAGTAATTAGTAAAATAAAGATAGAAATACATTGCTGACTGTTAGAACTAAATGAAATAATCCACTTAAAATATTAGAAAAAATAAATACCAGCTGCTAATACACTGAAATTTATCCTCTTCTTACCAAGAAATAACTTCAGATATTTGATGACACACACAACAAGCACTCCTCATCTTTCCAAGGCTAAACAAGTACAATATGCTGGTTTTCAGCAAATGATTTTTTCATTAATTCATCAACCCAGATATCATTTCCTAGACGTCTGTTTATTTGACAATTTTCCTTTAAAATTTGTCACCTAGTATTTCATTACCTGATCCAGAGATAGTCTGAAAGCCATAAGATAGCATGAGATAAAATATTTCTGGGACTTGAGCCCTCAAGTCCCAGAAGCAAGTATGATTCTGTTGCTTGTCACCATACTGGCATTATGTGGGGTTACATGAGATAAGAATGCAGTATGAAACCCTGGGTGTGCAAATGCCTAATGGCTTGACCACTCGCTGAAAGACTCAGGCTTCAACACATCCAGAGGCTCCTCAAAATGCAGGCCTGGGATCTGCTTCCAAAAGGTCGCACCCTTGAAAATCCTACGGAGTAGTTCTACTCTGCATCCATGGGGTCACCATGACTGGAATCAACTCAAGGGCAGCTAACAATAAAAACATAAACCAATCCTCCATTTTTCCACATTTAGTGCAAAATCTTAAACCCGAAGACTTACCAAGGATAAGCAGTGGAAATATAGTTAGTCATATAATGAGTCTTTTTTTTTCTTCCAATGTTCCAGACAGTGAAGAATCCATGTTTTATGCACCAGGATGTTCCTGTGGAATTGATTTTCATCATTCCCTGGTGGACAATTCAGGTCTACCTGGGGCAAGGG